>NC_064638.1:65357741-65646812 GCF_023864345.2 Schistocerca serialis cubense
ACGACATCAACTGGCGACTGGTGATCTTCAGGTCCCCTTCATGGCCCCCTAGAAGTAAACAACGAAATGTTCCTCTTTCTGCAAGCACGTGACTGCGCTGGAAGATGGAGTACTGACGTTTAAACTCTGCGTTTATGAATCATGTATATCAGTTTCGTAGGACTCCACACAGTCATATTTTGTGTAAATATACTTAAATGGAATAAAAATAATACACTGCTGAACTGCGAGTTTTTTCTTTGCATTCCCGCTGAATATTGTTTTAGTTTAAAATTATTTTGCACGTGCAGTATTCTTTTGTATTATTCGACCAGAATATTATTGCACTTGAGAGTGAGGCCACTTCGGTCACCTTATCATGAGCTTTTATCGTGATATTTTACAAAGCCACGCTGAACCACTTCATACGATATGCACAGCTGTTTTGGAGGAATTCACAGTGTGTTGCGTTTTCCCTAATTTTCCCCTGTACTTATTTACTGTAACGTCACGGGATGCCAAGTGAAATAATATTGTGGTCGGATAGTATATTGCTGTACGCACTTCTGCAGGTTTCTTAATATATTCATGTAGACCACACATTGTGTGGTGTGATGAAATAACTTTTAGCGCAGTATAACCAGAAAAAATTGGAGAATAGCCACAAATGACTATAAAACGCACATATAACTAGAATAGAATATGCATGAAATATTTTAACACATACATACGTTACGTGACAGATGAAAATTCAATATTTTTCGTTTGATGAAAATGCCACTGATGGAATTAGTATAACATGATCCGAGTAAATTTAAATTTACCGTTAATTCGGCTCTCAATATTATGCTTACGTAGTAAAACTGTCTAATGAAACGAAACACGTATGATGACAAGAAAGAGGACTTTGTGGTTGCAATATATTGTTAGTAGAATTAGAAGATTGGGTGAAACTGCTACAATAATGCGAGGAGCACTTCATCTTTAATTTCGTTATACAATGTAACAACAGACAATTCACAAGATGTCTCATATCTAAACACTTCACATCAAACAGTTTAGAAATCCCGTCCATTGAAACATAGCTCATTAATCGCTGTATTATGAAATAATGTTGTTGTCGGATAGTATATAGCTGCACACACTTCTGCAGGCTTCTTAAAGTATTTATGTAGACCACACATAGTGTGGTGTGATGAAATAACTTGTAGTGCCGTATAACCAGAAAAAATTGGAGCATAACCAAAAATGACTATAAAACACACATGGTGAGACATCTTGTGGATTTCTAGTTTTCACATTTACACGAGATGAAATACTGGATAACTTGTGTGAGCACGGCAGCTGACAACGAAACAAAGAGTAAGACTGATGTTCAGGATAAAGAGTGTAAACTTTTGGTAATATACTGCACAACGTAGACTCTTTTCTCAAAATGTGACGTATCAATGTTTATTACTGAGTGAGGTGACATTGCATGAATTTAAAAATATTGTTGTGGATGTGCCTAACCATAGCTAATATCGAATCAAAAATAAAAACAAATCTAGTTACACGGACAGTGAAGTTATAATTGTAATATAAACAGAATTAGTAGATGACGGATGGCACGATATTGGGTTCATGGCGTGTCGCGATTTATTACACATCAAACCACAGTAGCAATACTACTCTTCTCGAAAAGTCCTTTCATAACGTTATTTTCGATACGCGTTCTAAAAGAAGAGAAAAAAAACTTTGTCTGTTATATTTTGTAAGGTATTTTGCTTGGCATGGTATCTTCTCACAATGTTCCTATCGAGACAGGAAGAAGTGTGAAATAATAGTGAAGTATGTACACAGTTACATCAAGTACATAGGAGTGAGAAAGAAGTTCAAGTTTAATCATTATGTAGTTTAAACAGACCTAATTATGTATTACGACGCAGAAAATATAAAATAATTTAAGGCGAAAATTGTAAAGCAACCATTAATATGGACGATGAAGCCAAAGCTGAATTCTAGTAGAGTTGTACAATTTGATTTTGGTCGTCGTTTTTTTATTATATATTCGTGCGTTTAGAGTCTATCATTAATATTTCAGTATTCTTATCTGTGGGGTCCTGCCTCCTCGTCTCGTATAGGGTGCCTAAAGGATGCTACATTCTCAGAATGCTATACAATAATTCAAGCAAATAACATTAATAGTTTTTATTACAAATACGAAGACTGACATACATAACTTGGAATTTTCAATGGTGTCTCAAGCGATGGGCGACATGTAACATAAAGCCGAGTCATTTGCTATTTACAATGTTCATTCAAGTATGACATACAGTTTGTGATCAGATTAGATTTACTTTCATTTCAATTGGACCGTAGTGAGGAGGTCCTCCAGGATGTAGAACATGTCGCAAACACAATAATACATGCATGACAAATATTTACTACTAAAACAAATAAATAACGTACCCTCCACAGATAGCAAGTGGATCACTAGTAACTGCTATCGTAGCTTTCTCTGCTAGGCCTTCCGAATACTGAGCAGCCGAAGCTGACAGAAGCGGTGCTCTTGTAGGAATGCCGGACATTTGCCACTCCGGACATTTGCCACACTTGCCCCTTCGCCAAGTAGCGATCCCTCAGATAAGGGACGCCCTTCCTCGTACTTCCTCCGTCCGCTTTCAAACCGCCGTCTCCACACCTTACTCGGTACAACCAGTAAGTAAGGGACCTTCTTCTTCGACATCTTGGCCAAAAACAGAGCTTCTTTTCCGAAATCGAAAGATTTATAACTTTTGGGAAACGAAAGCAATACCGACGATTATGTCAGTATGTAATTAGTTCTGTCAAGTATAAATATAGATTCCTCTGCTGTACGGTAGCTTCTTTTCACCCTTACTGATTGAGATAGAAACAGTCCATCGCCATAGGAGTAACAAGAAAGGAACGATGTAAAGAGAATGCGAATTTATGCTAATCATTTCTTTTTGATCACTGCATTTGTGCCTACTTTGATTACTACAACTGCATACCCAAAAGACATCAAGGAAAGAAGAAATGGGTATGTGAAAGCTTGAAAAGAAGCACAACATACTCCATATTAATTTACTCTCTAAAATGCGATATCCCTTGCGGCGAAACATTAGTTAATAAAGTGTATCGGGACACTGTTCAAAACATGACTGAAAATACGTTCACTAAATAGAGATAAGAACATCTATGATTGACATGTCATCTAAAGTCGACGTACAATTTTAAAATGTTAGAAATAAGGAAATGAAGGAATACAGAATGCTATGCTTGTAACGTACGTTGTTGTTCTACATTGTTTAGCTCTGGTATTTACAGGGTCACAGAGAAAGCATCCTAGGTTTTGGAGGGAAAAGCCGTAATTGTAATGATCTGCACTACAACAGAAACAAGAAGCACAACTTAAGGAAAAATAATGTAATGTGTGTTCCAACTCACAAACGACATTGAAGCAGATAGTTCCTGTGACTTAGTATGGGCAGAGCTTATATTCGACAACCGGAATAAATTAATAACTGGCTCCTTTTACCGACCACCGGTCTCAGATGAAACAGTTGCCGAACAGTTCAAAGAAAACTTGAGTCTCATCACAAATAGGTACCCTACTCATGCAATTATAGTTGGCAGTGACTTCAATCTACCTTCCGTATATTGACAAAAATACATTTTCAGACCCTATTGTATATATAAACCAACTTCCGTAATTGTTCTAAATGCTTTTTCAAAATTATTTTGAAGAATTAGTTCACGAGGCCATTCAAATTGTAAATGGTTACGGAAACACACTTGACCTCTTAGCAACAAATAATCCTGAGCATCATGACGGATACAGGGCTCAATTCCGTAGCAAAGAAATTCACCAAAACTAAACGCGAAATATATCTATCTATAAAAGCAACTAAAAATTCGGTTGACGTCTTTCTAACAAGGAAACCTCCCCATCGCACCCCCCTCAGATTTAGTTATTATTTGGCACAGTGGATAGGCCTTGAAAAACTGTACACAGATCAGTTGAGAAAACAGGAAGAAGTTGTGTGGAACTATGAAAAAATAAGCAAAATATACAAACTGAGTAGTCCATGGGCAAGATATGCAACATCAAGGCAAACCTGGGCACAGGAGCGCCGTGGTCCCGTTGTTAGCGTGAGCAGATGAGGAGTGAAAGGTCGTTGGTTCAAATCTACCTTTGAGCGAAAAGTTTACTTACTATGTTTTTGCAAGTTATGATCTGTCCGTTCGTTCATTGACGTCTCTGTTCACTGTAATAAGTTTAGGGCCTGTGTTTCGCGACCGCACCGCAAAACTGTGCGATTAGTAGACGAAAGGACGTGCCTCTCCAATGGGAACCGAAAACATTTGATCCAGGAAAACACGTCTGCTATATTCTATACAACACTGGCGACGGCATGTGCGTCACATGACAGGAATATGATGTCGACCCACCTAACTTGCACACTTGGCAAATGGGTAAAAAGATTCTTCTACGTTGCCCGATTTAGGTTTTCTTGTGGATGTGATAATCACTCCCAAAAAAGTGATGAAAACATAAGAGTGTGTCACATAAACTGCAACAAATGAATGCAACAGCTTCACAGTCGCACAGTTTTCTCTGTGCTCTGTCAAAACATATGTTTTTAACGTTTTCAAATTTTTCCCTGTGTAGACCGTCAAATCCTGCATATGTCCAAGCAAATCTGAACACGTCCTGGAATTTTGGAGAGCGAAATTGAATATGTGTGAGTGCCTGAACTCTGATAATTGTCTGTAAATAAAAATTAAAACTTTTTACTGGATGGAAGACTTGAACCAAGGTCCTCCAGTTCCGTAGCTGCTTACGCTATCCACGGGACCACGGCGCTCCTGTGCCCACAATATCCTTGAAGTTGCCTATGTTGCCCACGGACTACTCAGTTTGTATATTTATCTTATTTTTTTCATAGTTCCACACAACTTCTTCCTGTTTTCTCGATTGATTTGTGTTCAGTTTTTCGAGGCCTATCCACTGTGCCACATTATAACTAAATCCGAGGGGGGTGCGATGGGGAGGTTCCCTTGTAAGAGACAGTCTCCAATCCTTTCAAATTATGTAAGTGAAGACCGTATGTGGTTTAAGTTCAAAGAAATAGTATCAACAGCACTCGAGATATTCATACCAAATAAATTAATAAAAGACGGAGCTGATCCCCCATGGTACACAAAACACGACAGAAAGCCGCTTCAGGAGCACCGAAAAAGTCAAGTATAATTTAGATGAACGCAAAATCTCGAAGATTGGCTATGTTTTACTGAGGCTCGAGATTTGGTGCGGATTTCAATGCGAGATGCATTTAATAGCTTCTACAACGAAACTCTCTCTAGACATGTGACGCAAAATCCAAAGAGATTCTGGTTCTATGTTAAGTAAACCAGCGGACAGCATGTGCATGATAGTGACCTACTACTTATGCACATCAAATTGCGCTCAACAGTGAGCCTTTACAGTGATTTCAAGGGAAACAGTGTGTGGTTGCATAACTTCAAATAACTGTACAGACCTTGAAGACGTAAGAGCAATAGATTGCCAAAATTAACTTGTTTTTGGTTGATTCCTGGTCTGCGTGTAAAAATCATACTCCTTTACAACAAACCTCCTGAAAAATGTGTGACATTACATTTCATGCCACCTGGAACTACTGGAGAAATTGACCATCTGCATGTTCGTTTTTCTCCGTCACTGTAGTACATATTGTCCCACTATCTGCAGCTACGCCTGATGTATATTAACGACATAGGGGACAATCTGAGTAGCCGTCTTAGATTGTTTGCAGATGATGCTGTCATTTACCGTCTTGTAAAGTCATCAGATGATCAAAAAGACTTGCAAAATGATTTAGATAAGATATCTGCATGGCGCGAAAAGTGGCAATTGACCCTGAATAAAGAAAAGTGCGAAGTTATTCACACGAGTACTAAAAGAAATCAGCTAAATTTCGATTACCCGATAAGTCACACAAATCTGAGGGCTGTAAATTCAACTAAATACATAGGGATTACAGATAAAAATAACCTAAATTGGAACGATAAAAAAAATGGTTCAAATGGCTCTGAGCACTATGGGACTTAACTTCTGAGGTCGTCAGTCCCCTAGAACTTAGAACTACTTAAACCCAACTAACCTAAGGACATCACACACATCCATGCCCGAGGCAGGATTCGAACCTGCGATCGTAGCGGTCGCGTGGCTCTAGACTGAAGCGCCTAGAACCGCTCGGCCACTCCGGCTGGCTGGAACGATCACATAGATAATATTGTGGGTAGAGCAAACTAAAGACTGCGATTCAATGGCAGAACACTTAGAAGGTGCGTCTTCAAAGAGACTGCTTACACTACGCTTGTCGGCCCTATTCTGGAGTTCCGCTGTGCAGTGTGGGATCCGCATCAGTTGGGACTGACGGATGACATCGAACAAGTACAAAGAAGGGCACCTCGTTTTGTATTATCGCGAAATAGGGGAGACAGTGTCACAGACATGATACGTGAATTGGAGTGGCAATCTTAAAACAAAGGCGTTTTTCGTTGCGACGGGATGTTCTCATGAAATTTGAATCACCAGTTTTCTCCTCCGATTGCGAAAACATTCTGTTGGCATCCACCTACACAGGGAGAAATGATCATCACGATAAAATAAGAGAAGTCAGGGTTCGCACGTAAAAACTTAAGTGCTCGTTTTTCCCGCGTGCTGTTCGAGAGTGGAACGGTAGAGAGACAGCATGAAGGTGGTTCATTGAACCCTCTGCCAGGCACTTGATTGTGAATAGCAGAGTAATCACGTAGATGTAGATGTAGAAGGGATAGCCGGTTTCACGATAAGCTGCACGGCAGACTGTTTCGCATTCAGTTGTCTGCCATCACATTCCATCAGTTCTTATCACCACGTTACATCAATATGATTCTATGCGCATTTTTTAAGAGTGCATACCTAGTTGAACGTACTGCACGGTTGATAACTCTCAAGGAATTCGCCTTCAGTCTTGATGGTGCGAACCTTCGTGATCACTGTGACGCGCCATTTTTAATTCGGTGTTCATGGTGCAAGTTAATGGTTTGTTTCGAACATTTCTTGAATATGGACGACGTCCATTTTGTGAAGTGTAATACACACCATAGAAGGTAGATCTCTGCTCCTTCCGGACGCTCTTTTTCTGTTGCCTTGCTGGTGCACATGGTGAGTCATTGGTAGCTAATATTTTTGGTGTCATAACTGTTAACACAACACTTTCAGACAAGCCATATTAAGGGTAAACTTGCCACCTTGCAAGCAAGGGGTTCCTTATCAGCCTGTTTCACAGGTAACTAATGTGGTCCACGCACATTTTCTGATCATTTCGGGCTTTATTTGCGTTCCTCCGAGTTGGCTGTATCGACATCCGGCGTCGCCTGTACTGCTCTGCTGACGACCATCTTCTTCGGACGAAGCTTTTGTTCGGACGTCTGGGTCGTGTGCGAGTGCGTCTTCTCGTGTTGTTCTGGGTGGTCGTGTGCTCGATGGTCTGTGCCGCTCGCTACTCTGTTCGTAGCCAAAAATGGCTCTGAGCACTGTGGGACTTAACATCTGAGGTCACCAGTCCCCTAGACTTAGAACTACTTAAACCTAACTAAGGACATCAGACACATCCAAGCCCGAGGCAGGATTGGAACCTGCGACCGTAGCAGCGCCGTGGTTCCGGACTGAAGCGCCTAGAACCGCTCGGCCACAGCGGCCGGCTCTGTTTGTAGTCGCCGGCGATAGGTTCCCCGCAGCAGAAGGCTGGCAGCCGCCATCTCCGCGTGGAGCGTCCACATAAATCAGGACTCCGCCTCTTCCACGGCAGCTGTTATCGCCATGCCGAGTGTTGTAGCGACGCCTACTGCCATTACAACGAATGACTGCTCTGCGAGTGGTCACTGCCTGCCTCCGCTCTGCACCACGCGGCCGGCCTCCCTCTCCGACCGTTATCGCGCGTGTACGTAGGGAGGGCGGTGAGATGGGGGGGGGGGGGGGGGGGGGAGGCCAGCTGCTTGGGAAGGGATGCCGCTGACACCCCGTCCTCGGTTCGCCCCAGCGGCAACGCCGCTGTTTTGTCGCATCGTCGTCGTCTTCGGCGGTGGCGTCTTTCGTTGTTCAGCATGAGTAACCTACAATTCACAATAGTGTTTGCAAACGTGGTGTCTGTTTGACATCACGTCGCGTCGAAGACGAAAATAGTATTCTATCGATTTTCGCATCGTTCGGGTCGCAGTGCACGAAGCAAATATGATGTTCGAAAAAATAACATTATCTTATGTAGAGAGAACTGGGGGTTACGCTTTTTCGTTATTGAAGGGTACGTTAACCCCGAATGTACATTGTTTGTAAATGTACTGGGTTCTGTATTCCTGTGAATTGGCTGTGGATAAGAGAACGATTAAAGTGTTGGGAAGAATTAACTCCGAAACTTACGGAAAAATTTGTAATAAGTATTTTTTCCTAATGCGTCCTCGTTAGTTAACCCGGAAAGTGAGACGACTTACTGATTTTTTAATTTTTTAAAAAAATTTTAAGCCAGCTGTCAGTCCAATAACGTGTACATTCAACAGCGTTCATTAAGGTGTCTCAACAAAACAGCTTACTTTTAGAAATTCTGAATACTAGTTTCAAGAGTCGTTGTGTAGTTAGAAGGTGTGGGTAGCCGCTCTAACAGACGAAAAGGAGCAGTAACTGATTTATTTTATGTCCAGTGGATAAATGCTGCCCGAAAACAGCAACGCACTGAGAATTTCTCGAAAAGCCGTCGCTAGTGGTAAACTTCCCTGTAATAAAATCAAAAAGGGGAACATTGTAATACTGGTGGTTAAAAATGTACTTTAGTTCAGGTCGCTCTACCTCTTCTTGTAGACGCTGCTGTGACCAGCGAAAGCTTTGGAGCGGCGCCAGTTTCCTACCTGCGGCCCGTAGCAGCGGACGCACGTCGGCTGGTCTTGTTTCGCTAGTGCGCTCGCGTGACTGGCATGTTTGGCAGCACACATGATACAGGAGCTGTGAGGACGGGCCGTGAGTCGTTCTTGGGTAGCTCAGTTGGTAGAGCGCTTGCCCGCGAAAGGCAGAGGTCCCGAGTTCGAGTCTCGGTCCCGCACACAGTTTTAATCTGCCAGGAAGTTTCATATCAGCGCACACTCGGCTGTAGAGTGAAAATTTCATTCTAGACACATGACACACTTCACCAATCTGCGGCAGTATTTCATATCACTACGTGGCCCTGTTCAAGACACCGAAAGCACCACAGCTTGGTGTTCAGTCCCACCGGTAGAGGCTCCACCTGCGTCGTAGCCCAGAAGCTTGCGCAGCTCGAATATTTTGGTGGCGTCTTTCTGCTGCTTCTGTATCCTTTATTTGTCCTGATGCGCAGCCTTACTGCCACATCACAGGCAACAGTTCTGGGTACTCTTTTGCGGAACATCTCGTCACTGCATAGTCGAGGTAGTTCTGTCACAAGTGTTTTCGCTGCCATTGTAACTTCCCCTTAGAACAATTACACATGACTGTGTTTAAACTGACATACAATATTTTTAGCGCAACGCAATCTGACTTTCAAAAATCCCTACAAAAGAATGGCCCTGACTAACATTAACCTGTACCTTTCACAAATCACTTACCTCACCAAAAATCTTCGTTACTCGAACTACTGCAATACAGCGAGCACCACTACTGCCAGCTAAATAAAAGATTCCAACTACTGAAGGCACTAACTACTAATAGGCATAGTTAGCAAATGAAAGATTTTGATAGAGAACAAACAATGTATTTACCTTACTAGTGTTCAAAAGTCATAATATATATAGCAGTTCATGACATCCAGTCTTACAAATTGCAAAACTCCGCCATCTCGCTCCCCACATCCACCACTGCTGGCGGCTCACCTCCAACTGCGCAACGCTACGCGCTGTTCACATCCAGCTGCCCAACACTACAATGGCAGACAACAATGCAAACTAGCCACAGACTGCACACAGCACAGCCAGTGATTTTCATACAGAGCGCTACGTGGCGTTACCAATAAGAAAACCTAAACAGCCTACTTACACCGTAGTCTTCTTCACCTTCTACAGCATTTTCTTCGGAGACGGGATGACGTACCTATTCAGTACAGGCGAGAGAGGCTAGTAGTCGGACCAGCTGTCCACTTGGAGCTCCACAAGGGTGTCATCGTCCACATACCTAACGCTGATTTCGTCTTTCGCTGCGTCCTGGAGTAGCCTCATGAACTCCAACCATTCCCTAGTATGCGAGAATGGAAACGACACAGGCTTTTGCACTATCCCCACCACGTCGCCGCAGATGTAGCCAAGTGATCATTGAAAAATCAGAGCTGGATGGCAAATCTAAAATTGCTATACTTCATCGGCGTACATGTAAAGCAGCTGATATTTATTTACCATCTAAAGCACTGCCGCGTCTTTGAAAATCTGGCTACTTATGTGTGAAAAATGTTTCCTCTGAAAATCACATTTATTTACCATAATTGCATTTGTTTGTGAAAATAATGTTTAGTATTTTTTCGTATTGCCGTTTTAAACACTGAAATTAGAAAAAAATATGCGTGAATGTAGTGAAATGTGAAGCTTTTAGATTAATTCCTCCCAGAAATGTTTGGTGTAATTTACAGTTGAACGCTAGCGCAGTAGTAAAAGCAAGCCCAATATCATGAATCGTATCTAACGGGTGTCGAATAAATTATATGAAATGGAACTATTTACAAAGAGTGTACATGCATATATGGAAAATTGATATGTTTCGTAATAAAGTTTGATGTGGTATTCATACAGAGAATACCTATCGTACTTTGACGCAATTGTTGTATCAAACATTTTTACATTTTGATTGAGATGTTGGTTAAAAAAATATTCTGTTATAAAAAGTAGTCTTTAGTCGCGTAAACTGGACCTCCTGAAGTTCATTAAACTGGACCCTTTACATTTTCACATTTAAAGTCGTTCCGTATTAGCGCACACTGTTATTCCCTTGGAATTCTCTCCCTGATTCCAACAGGATAATAAGGAGGGCTGATCAAAGAAAGTGGAGTCTCTCTAAACGCTTAACGCCATTGATGCAGTCGAAAAACAGGTGAGTTGGAAGAAGGTCAGTGAACAGTTTCATGTTCCAAAAATAATTCTTTTCAGGAAGTCCAACATGAAGAACATTACACCTGAGGAAGCAGCAACAGCAAAGCGAGGCAGACCTACATCTTTGTGTAAGGATCTTGAAGAAGAGCTGGTTTAGTGTCGTCGAGCTATGGACGCTTCTTTCTTCATGCTTACACACAATGACTTATGAAGAGCACTATATAATTGGCAGAGAGAAATAAGACTGGACACCTCTTCAAAGACGAAATTGTTGTTAAAATCGTGGTGGAGGTGAGGGGGGGGGGGGGGGGGAGGAGGGTGTTCTTAAACGACACAAAACAAAACTGTGAGAAATGAATTCCACAGGAACATTCTACTACAGCAGGACTCTTGGATTCAACAAAGTAAACAAACAAAAATTCTATAAGTTTCTGTAAGATGTTATATTTTACCTACTTTGAAACGTTCTCTCCGATTTAATACCTCCTTCTAATTTTGATTAGTATTCGAACCAGAAAGTAAAAGAGCTTTGGAGGACTTAAGATCAAATAAGGCAGAAAGATAGGTAACATTCAATCAGAATTTCTAAAATCGTTGGGGGAAGTGGCAACAAAACGACTATTCAAGTTGGCGTGTACAATGTATGAGTCTGGCGACATACCATTTGACTTTCGGAAAAATATCATTCACACAATTCCGAAGACTGCGAGAGCTAAAAAGTGCGAGAATCATTGCACAATCAGCTTAACACTCATGCATCCAAGGTGCTGACGAGAATAAGTACGGAAGAATGAAAAAGAAAATTGAGGATGTGCTAGATAACGATCAGTTTGGGTTTAGAAAAGGTAAAGGCACGAAAGAGGCAATTCTGACATTACGGTTGATAATGGAAGCAAGACTAAAGAAAAATCAAAACACGTTGATAGTATTTGTCGACCTAGAAAAAGCGTTCGACAATGTAAAATGGTGCAAAATGTTCAAAATGCTGAGAAAATAGGGCAAAGCTATAGAAAGACACGGATAATATACAATATGTACAAGAGACAGGAGGAAGTGCTCAGATTAAAAAGGGCGTATGACAGGGATGTAGTCTTCCGCACCTACTGTTCAATCTGTACATCGAAGAAGCAATGATAGAAATAAAAGAAATGTTTAAGAGTGGAATTAAACTTCAAGGTGAAAGGATATCAATGAGACGATTCGCTGATGACATTGCTATCCTGAGTGAAAGAGAACAAGAATTACATCATCTGCTGAATGAAATGAACAGTCTAAAGAGTGCAGAGTTTGTATTGAGAGTAAACAAAAGAAAGACGACGATAATGAGAAGTAGTAGAAATGAGAACAGCGAGAAACTTAATATCAAGGTCAATGGTAACGAAGTAGATGAAGTTAAGGAATTCTGCTACCCAGGCAGTAAAATAACCAATGACGGACGGAACAAGGAGACTAGCAATGACAAAAATGGCATTCCTGGCCAAGACAAGTCTTCTAGTCTCAAACATAGCCCTTAATTTGAGGCAGAAATTTCTGAAAATGTACGTCTGGAGTACAACATTGTATGGTAGTGAAATATGGACTGTGGGAAAACCGGAACATGAGAGAATCGAAGAATTTGAGACGTGGTGCTACAGACGAATGTTGGAAATTAGGTGGACTGATAAGATAAGGAATAAGGAGGTTCTGCGCAGAATCGGAGAGAAAAGGAAAATGTGGAAAACAGGGACAGGATGACAGAACATCTGCTAAGATATGAGGGAATGACTTCAATGGTACTAGAGGCAGCTATAGAGGGCAAAAACTGAAGAGGAAGCCAGACATTGGAATACATTTAGCATAATTGAGGACGTTTGTTACAAGTGTTACTATTACTATGAGAGGAAGAGGTCGGCACACGAGAGGAATTCGTGGCGGGTCGCATCCGACCACTCAGAAGACTGATGACCCCCCCCCCCCCCCCAAAAAAAATTCGATTATTTGTTCGTGAGATCCGATTTTGGCAGTTATTTTTGGAACTCGCTAAGTGTAATGTTTTTCGAAATATTTTTTTCATTATAACTTTCCGTATATTTCCTATTACTAAAATGTAAATGGTGCATAATATAAAAAAGTACATATCGCATGCTTTTAAAACACAGTATCTGTTGTTTTTTATTTCTTAAAATAAAAAGCTGAAATGAAAGTCTGCTTTTAGGCTGTTTGCTCTCCAAATGACATTGCTGCTCTTCGCTCACAGGAATTTATGCTGTAGTATTAGGTTGCTGAGTAACCACTCCATGGAAACCGAGACATAGTTGAAGAAAACGTAAAATATTTGTAACGAGTAAAAATAGAAATATCATTTATGGTCTCAGAATTCGTCACAAATGCGAAGATGGAAACAAAAATAATTAGCATACAACAATCTGTGAACCTGTGGCCTGAGATAAGGTAATACGATGCTTGTAACCTCACGAACAAGCAGAATGTTGAAAACGAATTAAGAAAGTTTTTGTTCATGTGAGGATCTCCTAGTGACTTTTTCCATCTATGTGACGTTAGCTGATATTTAATTACAAGAAATCCTACCAAAGGTGATATGTTTGTGACAAATTTTCAATGCGCCAAAAACAACTTCAGTGGGAAAACGAGTATAAACCTGAACGCGGTGAGACATATCGCTTTCCGATTGGCCTTCCAGTTCTGACTTCTGATGGGTCACTTGGTCAGAGCTGACACGACGTGGTGGGGATAGTGCAAAACTCTGTATCGTTCCCGTTCTCGCTCCTTGTATCGGGTGTAGAATGGCGGAGTCGGAACGCCTCCGAGTAGGCTACTTAGCACCAACGTCTCGTCGTCAGTAGGAGGCCACAGCTCTTACTATTCTGACGTCGATAACGTCGGCGAAGTCTTCCTCAGCAGCACGGCCTCTTTGTCTCCCGAGTTTTCTCTCCTGAGTAGCCCCACCGAGTTGCCGACCGCCGATCGAACACTTATCTGCTTCCCGAGGCGTCTGCCCTTGTCCATGGTGTGCGCAAGCACAAGCGACAATTTTGCAGTCGTTGTTGAAACTGTCGCTCTTCTCGGCTTAGCGGCAGCGCAGCACTCAGTCACACTCATCCGCTTGCAACGGCTGCCCAAGAGTTTGCGTTCGAGACGAACAACGTTACTGTTCCCATGAAGGATAGCGCAATGCTGTTATAGTTCTCTTCCCGGAAGCCTGAATGTGCGCATGTAGCTCTCCACATACTCAATATTATAAAAAAAAAAAAAGGCACTGGTCCAATGTCTGCAAAGAGTGACACTCAGTGGTAAAAAAAAAAGCGCTGGTTCAGTGTCTGCTAAGAGTCTGGAGAAAATGATTACAAAATTCGAAAAGATGGTTTCATTTGAAGTGCATTGTGGCAGAGGGAGGAAAGCAGTTGATCCGACGTCTGTCGGAAAAAAAAGAGGTTCAGATGGCTTTGGGCACTATGGGACTTAACATCTGAGGTCATCAGTCCCCTAGACTTAGAAACACTTAAACCTAACTAACCTAAGGACATCACATACATCCAGGCAGGATTCGAACCTGCGACCGTTGCAGTAGAGCGGTTCCGCACTGACGTGCCTAGAACCGCTCGGCCACCGCGGCCGGCCGTCTGTCGAAGATAAGGCCACAGTACTGCAGGAGCGGTCAAGCAGTGATCTGCAGTGAAAAGGCAAGTTGAAAAAGAGAGAGTGTGGGAGAATTGATATATACGCGTGTATTACAAACCTCTTCTCTCAAAAACATTTCTCTCCTTCATACCTCCTCTACGTTACCACAGGTGACATGTCACTGATCTCATTTGTACTAAGATTTGCGTCCAACGCACAGAGTGGAATGCATTAGTTTTAATGAAATTTCTTCTGTAGTTGTCCTCTGTCCATGAAACAGCACGTAGGTCGTCAATCCGTAATCTCGAGGCTGTAAGAAACTCTTAGCAATTTTAGAAATAATTAGATTTTAAATCAGTTTGTTTATACGGGAAGCCACTCCCTTTTCATTAGCAGAACACGAGAAACTGCACAATTACATTTCACTTTAGAGTCACAAATGATTTCTGCTTTTCAATAAACTAATGAACTGCGTATTTCCGTAAATAGTATCACACTTTTTTCAACTATATGTCCAAATAACATTGCTAATGAAGTCTCAGCTAACACTGACAGCGGCAGACAACTTACCTCTCCTCCGAAACTGCCGAACCAGCTCTGATTTATACAATAGATATTGCTATCTAAGTCTTAACTGATACCGCGAACAACATGTCCGTTCGCTGCACTCATGGACTGTGCGGCTGGTCCCGGCGGAGGTTCGAGTCCTCCCTCGGACATGGGTATGTGTGTTTGTCCTTAGGATAATTTAGGTTAAGTAGTGTGTACGCTTAGGGACTGATGACCATTAGAAGTTAAGTCCCATAAGTTTTCACACACATTTGAACATTTTTGAACATGTCCGTCCTCCGAGACTGTAGAACAGCCGACTACTTCGCCCGCGACCCAAAGATCAACGAAGCGCTTCGTCTGCCTTTTCGTTTTGCAGTTGTTTGCTATTCTGCTGGTTATTAATACACTCCCGGAAATTGAAATAAAAACACCGTGAATTCATTGTCCCAGGAAGGGGAAACTTTATTGACACATTCCTGGGGTTAGATACATCACATGATCTCACTGACAGAACCACAGGCACATAGACACAGACAACAGAGCATGCACAATGTAGGCACTAGTACAGTGTATATCCACCTTTCGCAGCAATGCAGGCTGCTATTCTCCCATGGAGACGATCGTAGAGATGCTGGATGTAGTCCTGTGGAACGGCTTGCCATGCCATTTCCACCTGGCGCCTCAGTTGGACCAGCGTTCGTGCTGGACGTGCAGACCGCGTGAGACGACGCTTCATCCAGTCCCAAACATGCTCAATGGGGGACAGATCCGGAGATCTTGCTGGCCAGGGTAGTTGACTTACACCTTCTAGAGCACGTTGGGTGGCACGGGATACATGCGGACGTGCATTGTCCTGTTGGAACAGAAAGTTCCCTTGCCGGTCTAGGAATGGTGGAACGATGGGTTCGATGACGGTTTGGATGTACCGTGCACTATTCAGTGTCCCCTCGACGATCACCAGTGGTGTACGGCCAGTGTAGGAGATCGCTCCCCACACCATGATGCCGGGTGTTGGCCCTGTGTGCCTCGGTCGTATGCAGTCCTGATTGTGGCGCTCACCTGCACGGCGCCAAACACGCATACGACCATCATTGGCACCAAGGCAGAAGCGACTCTCATCGCTGAAGACGAGACGTCTCGATTCGTCCCTCCATTCACGCCTGTCGCGACACCACTGGAGGCGGGCTGCACGATGTTGGGGCGTGAGCGGAAGACGGCCTAACGGTGTGCGGGACCGTAGCCCAGCTTCATGGAGACGGTTGCGAATGGTCCTCGCCGATACCCCAGGAGCAACAGTGTCCCTAATTTGCTGGGAAGTGGCGGTGCGGTCCCCTACGGCACTGCGTAGGATCCTACGGTCTTGGCGTGCATCCGTGCGTCGCTGCGGTCCGGTCCCAGGTCGACGGGCACGTGCACCTTCCGCCGACCACTGGCGACAACATCGATGTACTCTGGAGACCTCACGCCCCACGTGTTGAGCAATTCGGCGGTACGTCCACCCGGCCTCCCGCATGCCCACTATACGCCCTCGCTCAAAGTCCGTCAACTGCACATACGGTTCACGTCCACGCTGTCGCGGCATGCTACCAGTGTTAAAGACTGCGATGGAGCTCCGTATGCCACGGCAAACTGGCTGACACTGACGGCGGCGGTGCACAAATGCTGCGCAGCTAGCGCCATTCGACGGCCAACACCGCGGTTCCTGGTGTGTCCGCTGTGCCGTGCGTGTGATCATTGCTTGTACAGCCCTCTCGCAGTGTCCGGAGCAAGTATGGTGGGTCTGACACACCGGTCTCAATGTGTTCTTTTTTCCATTTCCAGGAGTGTACTTGTGAAATAAGGGAATGATAGCACGCTATTGAGAAATGCTTCCATTTGAAATTCAAGGAAATACGCTGTATAATTTGTCCAATATTAAAAATAGAAGATTACCGTTTTGGCGCGCAACTTCAGGAGACAGCGGCCAATCGCGGAGAAGAACCACAGTTTAGGTGGTTTTTGTCACGATACCCGTACCGAACACACCGTCGCTCATCGGTACCTCACACCACATTACGTTATCTTGCCACAGCTGCCTTGTCAACTGCTCTAAAAAGAGCTTCTTGTAGACGCATATTGTAACGTCCCACCGGTTAGTGAGAAGTTGAAAATGGTTTAAATAACTGTGAGTATCTTGTCTTCGGTGTCCCTCGACGACTTCATGCATGAGTTAAAATGTGCTTGTTCATTAAGTACAGGATACCATAATGGATTTCACTACATGATGTAGGCCACAACCGAAGTAAAGTACGTAGATTTATTCACTTCGGAACCTGTATCCTCTGCGCTCATGATCCATCTTCGGTGTAATAATCCTCGTTGTTACTACTACAGCTAACCGATGGTAGCACATACTACACTGGCGATATTAAATAGTCCAGATGCAGTAATTTGATATAAATGCATGTGTGAAGTCCATTCCATTGTTCAGCACTAATACTCAAGAAAGTACAGATATAAAGTAACATATAATTCTACCTTTTGCGATATTAAATCAAACTGATTAACACTCCGAAATAATCCGTCACTGCACTGTTGTAATATGCTATTTTAGACAATGTCCAACACACGTTGCTCTATTGTAAATCCTGAATCAGGCACCAAGAACTTAACTGTACACACAGATCTGTCCTGTAGTGGGTCCAGCACTCATCTGTCCTAACTTGAGGACGAGTATTTATACTCTTCCTACAGTGTACTACTGGTTATAATAATGTAAAACATAATTTATAATATGAAATAGTTTAACAACATTATCAAACACTCTATTATATTCCATACTTTGCTAGAACAACTTTAAGATATTTTCTAAACACATAAAAATCTCATTAATATTGAAACTGCAGAAATAAACGTTCTAACAAAACTAAACGATGACTTATCTATATTTTGTTACTTCGGCTCTTGATTTAATTAATATCATTTACAGATGATGAGAACGAAATATATTATTCTTTCAACTAAACATTTTCCATATATTAATTTCCTAAATCTGATTTTGATTGTTTATGGTACAAAGGGTATTAACTACTATGGTTTGGTATTGCTATTATTCTTCTTAAAAGCATTTTTTCTATTATCGAAAAGTAATTGAATTTAATTATAGCTGGAGATATAAGAGTATTGATCTAGTAATACATAATGCAAGGGTGATAACCATAAGCCTGGAACGTTACAATATGATGGGTGCAAATCCAGATATACAACTGCACAGGCAATTGCCCGTACGTTGAACTTGCCTGCGAGCACGAGGCGTAGATTTCTACGAAACATCCTGTACTGCTCTCCATACAGAATTACCTTTCTTCAGGAGCTGCTTCTATGACATGCCAGAAAGACAAACGTTCGCTCTGGAATTCTCGGTCTCTTGTAAGTGGACAGACGAAGCCCATTTCCGTCTACAAGGACATGTCTACACTGATTTGCGGAATATGGGCAACGGAAAATACGCACGCACATCAGCCGGTACCACTTCATTTTGCAGAGGTGGCTGTATGGCGCGGTTTGACTGCATCGTTTATAGTACGGCCATATTTTTTTGAGGAGATGAGTGCTGCTTTTCCCGTTACCTGTACCGTCACTAGTAAACTCTATATGCGTCTTGAACGCATCAACGTTATTCCAACCATTCAACGGCGTGTATGTGTAAGTAACATCATTTATGCACAAAATGATGCTTCTCCACCCGTTCCGCAGCCAGTGAGGTGGCTGTTGTAGAGACATTTTGGAAATGCTACAATGACCAGCCGTCATTCCCCTACAGCATATCCGTCCAGATCACCTGATCTTAGTCCAGGTGACTTCTGGCTGTGGAGTTATCTGAAAGATGTTGCGTTCAGTGCTCAAATTACGAACGTAGCTGAACTCAAGCCACGCATGGCGCAACACATTCTGAACATGAATCCCGAGACAATCCGATGTGTTGTGGAATATACTGTTTCTCGATTTCAGCTTGTGGGAAAAAACGGTGTCGAGTTTATTGAAGATGTCTCACGCCAGTCTCACCACAGTCAGAAACCCATGTCGTTTTGCTTTGTATGCGGTTTTTGGCCCGAGTGTAATTGAAAACCGATAGATTTTTCTTTTATTACGGGGTTTTGGTCTCAGCATAATTAAACATGATTAAACACCGATTTTTCCCATCCGATGTAGTACAACCTTCCCGTGGTGTATTGGCTTACCTAACTAACAGTGCCACAACTGTTGGCTGCCCAACTTGTTCGGTCATGCACACATAACAGTAGGGAAGGTGTGATGTGCAACTCAAACAATAGGCGTCGTGTTGCCAATTTATTTGAAACCGGCCCCATTACGTGTAGATGCTTATAGCGCGATCTACTGGTAAAAGTTTCGTCAACCTTTCTTTTTTTTGTTACGTCGCCCCCCCCCCCTCCCCACGGGTCAATAATACGCTGTACAAATTTAACGTCATTGGAAACTGGAACTTTAATTATGGACACACTATATACACTGAAGAGCCAAATAAACTGGTATAGGTATGCGTATTCAAATACAGTGACATGTAAACAGGCAGAAGACGGCACTGCGGTCGGCCTTTGTAAGACAACAAGTGTCTGGCGCAGTTTTTAGATCAGTTACTGCTGCTACAATGGCAAATTATCAAGTTTTGTGTAAATTTGACCGTGATGTTACAGTCGGCGCATGAGCGATGGGACACAGCATCTCCGAGGTAGCGATGAAATGAGGGATTTTCCCGTACGACCATTTCACGAGTGTACCGTGAATACCAGGTATACGGTAAAACATCAAATCTCCGACATCGCTACGGCACCGAAAAAGATCCTGCAAGAACGGGACCAACGACGACTGAAGAAAATCGTTCAACGTTACAGAAGTGCAACCCTTCCGCAAACTGCTGCAGATTTCAACGGTGGGCCATCAGCCATCAACAAATGTCAGCGTGCGAACTATTCAACGAAACATCATCGATATGGGCCCACTCACGTACCCTATGGCTGCACGACACAAAGCTTTACGCATCGTCCGGACCCCTTAACACCGACATTGGACTGTTGATGACTGGAAACATGTTGCCTGATCGGACGAGTCTCGTTCCAAATTGCATCGAGCGGATGGGCGTGTACGGGTATGGAGACAACCGCATGAATCCAAGGGCCCCTCAAGTCAGCAGGGACTGTTCAAGCTGGTGGTGGCTCTGTAATGGTGTGGGGCGTGTGCAGTTGGAGTTATATGCCCACCTGATACGTCTAGACACGACTCTGACAGGTGACACGTACGTAAGCATCCTTTCTGATCACCTGCATGCATTCAAATCCATTGTGCATTCCGACGGACTTGGGTAATTCCAACATGACAGTGCGACACCCCAAACGTCCAGAATTGTTACAGAGTGTCTCCAGGAACACTCTTTCGAGTTTAAACACTTTCGCTGGTCACCAAACTCCCCAGACACGAACATAATTGAGCATATCTGGTATGTCTTCCAACGTGCTGTTCAGAAGAGATCTTCACCTCCCTCGTACTCTTACGAATTTATGGACAGCCCTGCAGGATTCTGCGAGCACTACTTCAGATATTACTCGAGTCCATGCCATGATAATTTGCGACACTTCTCAGGGGCCCTATCCTATATTATGGAGGTGTACCAGTTTCTTTGGTTCTTCAGTGTATTTGCGTATCTTCGACATCTCCTCCTAAACCACTGGATCGATTTCAACCAAACATGGTACACATATTACTTACTATCTACTGAGAATTACTGTGGGAGTTACGATATTCACTGTTGGGGTTAGAGCAATCAATCTACGAAAGGGACGGTAGTGGGAGTGAAAACGTAGTGTAGTCACGACGATTGAATTCGCAGACTTTATTCTCTAATATTTGAGAATGAGAGCGCTTAGTAACTTGTAACAAACTTTACACGTAATTTAAAACCATTGCGAAAGTTTTTCTTGCTAACAACCCACACAAAATGATGAAAGGAAAAAAGTTAATCACTTACTACATTCTTGTTGTTAATGCCGCATCAGGCAGGACGGTAAAATTTATTAGTTCTGTACAACTAACTGTATTCACAACACATTTTACAGACAATATTCAAATGTATCACGGAATGACCTGTAAGTTATACCGCTGTATGACACAGAGTTCAGGAGATATGACATCATAAACACTGAGATGCGTGAAAAAATACCGCAATTTGCTTGATGTTTACGTTTATCACTTCTTTGCTACTAGCTCTATTCACAACAAAGTATGCTGCAGAATGGACGTACAAAATTACGTCATTGTACGACACAACGGTCTAACGCACTACTTCCCGAGCGGGAAGGCGTGCCGGTCCCTGGCGCGAATCCTCCCGGCGCATTAGTGTCGTGGACCGGAGTGCCGGCCAGCCTGTGGATGGTTTTTAACGCGGTTTTCTATCTGCCTCCGCGAATGGGGGCTAGTTCCCCTTATTCCGCCTCAGTTACACTATGTCGGTGATTACTGCCCAAACACTGTCTCCACGTACGTGTACAAAATAATTACTCTTCCAGACAAATGTTGGGGTTACACTTGTCTGGAATGAGACGTACCCAGTGGGGTCCACGGGGACCGAACCGTACAATAAACCTGAGTTCGGAATCGGGCGGCCGTGGGGTGAGTGGACTGTTGTAGGCTGTTGTGGGTTCGTGTACCACTGAGGGCTACGGCGAGGACGAAGCCTCTCCGTTGTTTCCCGGTAACCAGTTCAATATATACATATTCCTTAAAATAATAGGAACACATTAACATTTTTTGTGCTACAATAGGAACATTGTTATGCTGGTTCCTTTTTTTCCCTGCTGCAACAGGGCAACTCAAGCATATTAAAAGAACTGTATTGGTAAAGTTTGTGGCAACGGCCTTGCCGCAGTGGTAACACCGGTTCCCGTCAGATCACCGAAGTTAAGCGCTGTCGGGGTGGGCTAGCACTTGGATTGGTGACCATACGGTATGCCGAGCACTGTTGGCAAGCGGGATGCACTCAGCCCTTGTGAGACAAACTGAGGAGCTACGTGATTGAGAAGTAGCGGCTCCGGTCTCGGAAACTGACACACGGCCGGGAGAGCGGTGTGCTGACCACATGCCCCTCCATATCCGCATCCAGTGACGCCTGTGGGCTGAGGACGACACGGCGGCCTGTCGGTACCTTTGGGCCTTCACGCCCTGTGCGGGAGGAGTTTAGTTTTACTGGTAAAGTTTAGATAGTCTGCTTACGTGAAACTGAAACAATGCAAAACTAATTTTACACCTCAGACAGGATTTTATATGCAAAAAAATGTTACAGGTGCTTCAGTAGTGCAACATGGGGTTCCCAGATGATTACGGAAACACGTAATAGAATATTTCTCCATGCTACGTCACTTTATAAACAAAGACCTCGCTCACGCCGGATTTGACGTGCGTATTTTATGTGTACAAGTAGGATGACTTTGAACCCTTGTATCTTCGGAACGGATGAAGATATGAAGAAAATTTTCAAGGTTGTTGGAGATTGGGATCTTAGGAACCATCGTAAAAGCTATAACCATTGGCTGTGCATAGCCCTCTCGAAATCGGTGACTGGGTTATGGTAGCCAAAAGACAAGTTTTTATGATGTTTCTCGGTAATGGATACAGATTTTTGAAAACTAGAAGATGGCTCTTCTAGAGAAATGCCTAGAAAATATACCGTTAAAATTTGAGCAATATACAGGATCTTCCAAAGTGAACATATCGGTTTTAAAGCGTTGTAGCATTATTACGTTCAACTTACAGTTGTAAATAATACACCAAATGAAAGAACAACTGAAAGAGTTTTGTTTATATACCTGTGCGCAATGAAAAGAGTATGGAATGACAAGGAATGACTGAAAAACGTGTTGAAAGAGTGCAACTCTTTCACTTTTAGCCCCAAGTAATATCCCTGCGGAAAGTTTATGGGCCTTTCTTTTTCGGTGAATCAACTGTAACTGATGTTTCTTATCCTGATGTGCTACAGCTATGGCCCGTACCTCAATGGGAAGAAACTGAACGACACATCTTTTTTTGGGAGCAAGAGGGTGCGCCGCCTCACTGGCATGACTCTGAGCGCGACTGGTTACAGAACGTTATATCCGACCGGTGGATTGGGGGCAATGGGCCGGTTGACACAGCATTTTATGCATGACCTCCACGTTCACAGACTATCTGATGCGATCATGTGTATGTGCCTGCGATACCAGCTGATCTATCCGACTTTGGAAACAGTGTTATTGCAACAGTTTGGATTCAGAAATATTGGAACACGTGAGGCAATACTGACCCTACGACTTATCTTAGAAGCTAGATTAAGGAAAAGCAAACCTACGTTTCTAGCATTTGTAGACTTAGAGAAAGCTATTGACAATGTTGACTGGAATACTCTCTTTCAAAGTCTGAAGGTGGCAGTGGTAAAATACAGGGACCGAAAGGCTATTTACAATTTGTACAGAAACTAGATGGCAGTTGTAAGAGTCGAGGGGCATGAAAGGGAAGCAGCGGTTGGGAAGGGAGTGAGACAGGGTTGTAGCCTCTCCCCGATGTTATTCAATCTGAATATTGAGCAAGCAGTGAAGGAAACATAAGAAAAATTCGGAGTAGGTATTAAAATACATGGAGAAGAAATAAAAACTTTGAGGTTTGCCGATGAGATTGTAATTCTGTCAGGGACAGCAAAGGACTTGGAAGAGCAGTTAACAGAATGGATAGTGTCTTGAAAGGAGGATATAAGATGAACATCAACAAAAGCAAAACGATGATAATGGAATGTAGTCGAATTAAGTCGGGTGATGCTGAGGGAATTAGATTAGGAAATGAGACACTTAAAGTAGTAAAGGAGTTTTGCTATTTGGGGAGCAAAATAACTGATGATGGTCGAAGTAGAGAGGATATAAAATGTAGACTGGCAATGGCAAGGAAAGCGTTTCTGAAGAAGAGAAATTTGTTAACATCGAGTATAGATTTAAGTGTCAGGAAGTCGTTTCTGAAAGTATTTGTATGGATTGTAGCCATGTATGGGAGTGAAACATGGACGATAAATAGTTTGGACAAGAAGAGAATAGAAGCTTTTGAAATGTGGTGCTACAGAAGAATACTGAAGATTAGCTGGGTAGATCACATAACTAATGAGGAGGTATTGAATAGGACTGGGGAGAAGAGAAATTTATGACACAACTTGACTAGAAGAAGGGATCGGTTGGTAGGACATGTTCTGAGGCATCAAGGGATCACCAATTTAGTATTGGAGGGCAGCATGGAGGGTAAAAATCATAGAGGGAGACCAAGACATGAATACACTAAGCAGATTCAGATGGATGTAGGTTGCAGTAGTTACTGGGAGATGAAGAAGCTTGCACAGGATAGAGTAGCATGGAGAGCTGCATCAAACCAGTCTCAGGACTGAAGACCACAACAACAACAACAACAACTCCTGACACATTGATCAAGGTTTCGGAACAACTCACCTGTCGACTCGATGCGTGATCGGTGCTAACACTAAATAATTGTAAGAGAAACTGTTTGTGTTCCTTTTTCATTTGGTGTATTGTTTATAACTGTAAGGTGAATGTAAAATAGATGCTACATAGCGTTAAAACCCGTATATTCATTTTGCAACACCCTGTACGTCTGTTGTCTATTATATAGTTTTCACAACATGCTGGATTTTATGTGTAGAAGTTGGAAATTTTTGAAACTCTGCACCTTGGGAACGAATAAAGGGAACACAAAATTTTGACGATTCTTCACGACCGGGAGCTTAGGAATATATTGTAAAAATTTATACCATTTTCTGTGCGTAGCCATCTTTGAATCCTCGACTGGATTTTGATGCGCTGGTGACGGTGAAAATATTGTAAAAACAACTTTTGGGGAGGTTTTACGAAGAAACGCACATGCACTAATGGTGTGTCCATATGTTCCATGAAGCCCACCGTAGGCCACCTCAAATAGAAAAAGAACCGAACGATTTGCTCCATTTGCCTAACCAGAATGTAGGTGTGTAATATTCATACTTTGATCATTTACTGCAGGATAGTGCCACCAAGACGATTGGGTACACAAATGGTCCTTAGCCGAAGGGCTATCGAAAACAGTTGATGGTATCGTTTTATTACCAGTAGAAACCGAGGTATGAGCACCGAAAATCGCGTGTTTATGCGTGGATTTTGGAACATATTGGTAAGCATGTTGCCGCATGTATACTGTTAAGTTTGGCCTGCTATACCAACCCATCTTTCGGGTCAGTTTGTTTTAATACTGTATCTTAAGGATTATCTACCGTCTTTAAATTACAAATGTTTTAATACTGACTAACATAACTTTCAGTTATCATTCAGAAATACTTAATAACTGAGATGAACATAATACGATCACAGATGTGTTCAACTAACTTCTACGGTTTTAATGACATTTTTAATATGAAAGTGTTAATAAACGCGAGTCAATGCCGAAAGCATTCTGATATGTTTCGATTGACCGTACTCTGAAACATAGGATAAATAAAAAAATAAAATAAGGAACAAAAAGATTCTATACAAATGATCTGAAGACGGCGATAAAATTTCGCTGAAACTAGTAATCATTGTGTATTTTTATGTGATCTTGGACAATAAACTTCTGTAATAAGAAGAACAACTGTGCTGTAATTATGAAGTACTTCTATATGACCATCTTTCATACTGTTGCAGAAGCCGCCATTGTACCGGACAAACATTGCATCCCAGGCTGGAGGCCCGCCGCTTTCTCTCCAGTAATGCGGGTAAAACCCATCTATTGTCCTCTGCTGGCCGGCCCTAATTGCCCACCGGGAAAATCCATGCATCCAGGTCTCACTCTCATGATACGTTTCAAAACTTCTCTCTGGCCGATTCCTCGAGCATATGCGTTGCAGAGTACCTAGTCAGTTCTGATGAGTGAATTTGAGAGTATCGTAATACGTGATGTAAATAGTCATATCTTTTCAGTGCATTAACGTACAAGCTTACATGTTTCACTCCACCAAGGGACCGTAGACATTAGTATGTGACATAATTTACAAGTTGATAGCTGTTTGAGGTCCAAGGGTATTCATAGATAGACAAACGGACAACTGACAGCAAAAAATATTTTTAGGTGATATACTTACAAAGTGACAATTTTCTAATTTTTTTTCTTTTATTTCCATGGTGAAACCTTGCTGCTTGTCTAATTTCATGATTGTAGCTAATCGTGAAGTACCCTGTTGGTTTTGAAGACTGCATTGGCGAGTATCGAAATATGTGCCATAAATCGGCGTATCTTTTGAATGAATTGACTTAGAAATTTATATCTTCCACGTCGTCAACGGACCGTAGACCATACTACTCGATTTCTCTACTCGCTACTGAGGAAAAAAATTGTAACAGGCGGACAGATAGTCAGGCGGACGACAAAGTCATCCGATAACGGTTCCATTTTCACGGATAGAGGTACAGAGCCCTAAAAGGCAGCAACAACAAAATATAATTAAGAAAAATAAAAGCCGGCCGGAGTGGCCGTGCGGTTCTAGGCGCTACAGTCTGTATCCGAGCGGCCGCTCCGGTCGCAGGTTCGAGTCCTGCCTCCGGCATGGATGTGTGTGATGACCTTAGGTTAGTTACGTTTAATTAGTTCTAAGTTCTAGGTGACTGATGACCTCAGAAGTTAAGTCGCATAGTGCTCAGAGCCATTTGAACCATTCTGAAAAATAAAAACAGCGGCATATGACCCGTAACACTCGTCGGAAACAAAAGAAAAGACAATACATTAATCTCTTCGAATAGTTAAGTTCATTCCAGATAATCGAATTCAAACTACTGACATAAGATGCCAATGCGTACAAACTCCATAGTACTTTCGTACGAAATCTGCCTGTAGTAGAGCTGTCACGAAATTATCTTTTTCATAGACCTTACGCTGCATCTTAGCCACGTGACTCTTCAATAACAAAAATTCTGTACTAAGAATTTGAATGTCTACTTCATTTCATGCACAACACAAGACACTGCCGTATAACGCCGTCAAGCAACACAAAATAAATGCGTTCTACCTCGTAGGATTGGCCAGAGACACAAAGAAATACTAGAAAAAAATATGTAATCTCATATTAAATAAGTTACTTTATCGTAACATTTTCCCACAGATGTGCAATGTGGAAAGGCGCATAATTAATTTTTTCTTTTATTTGTTGATGAATGTGAAATACAACTCAGAAAAGTTGCAACTTGATAACAGCACACAATAAAATTGTAAAATTTTAATTATCGGGTTCAATTTCGTTCCCTATCCAGTACCTAGTAGATAATGCGGACGAACATATTTATTATTATTTCATCACGTAAAAATTAAATATATATTTTCTGTTTCGGAAAATTGTAAATCAGAGATCTCTTTTTCTACCTCCTGTACAGCTTCTTTCTCTACACTCAATATTGTTCTGCAATTGCAATCAGATTATGGAAATTTCAGCTCGAACAATGCTTACTACGAACGATAATTGTCAGGAACTTAAAAAAAAAGAAACAGTTTAGTAGCATATCTGAAAGGATAGGTCTTGTTGACGATCCACAGCTCAGGGAAATAATTCTAAATTTATTCGATGATAGAGAATTCTTTTAAATTAGCTGTTTTAAGTATAGATGCAGCCTAGTAAACATAAGTGACATATGAAAATTTGTGCTGGATCGGGACCCGAACCCGAATTTCCCCTTTATCGCAAGTGGTCGGCTTAACCACTTTCTTACAAAATTTTATTTAACATTTAACACTTTTACATAATCACGTCAATACCAGAACGTGACTGAAAACAAAACTCATTTACACTATACAGCACATTCATATTTATGTCTTCAGTACGGAAACGTGTAAGAAACTGTCAATTGAGGAATTTCTTAGGGGACGCTTGCGTAGAATTCACATTGTAGTTCTCTTAAGGGAGAACGCATATTCCCTATGACAACTGTTAATTTCTTTTACTTTGTGGTGATGCTTAGGTATGTACTAGCAGAAACCCTCTGTACTCCTATCCCTTTTTGAGAACATGTAAAATATCATACGTTACTTTATCCAGTTGACGGTATTTATTTCAATTTCGGGTAAGGTTCTTCATCTGGTTGAAGAAGATTCGTTTGTATCATCACGTCGGGCGATGTCCTTTAGATACCTGTAACTTTTTTTCTAATTGACAAACATAAATTGTTTGCATTACCACAAACAAACTGATGATCTTCGGCGTCTGTGAGGTTTCAGGTGGCACATCCCGGAATATCTGCCAGATGAATGGAGTGTAGTTATTTCAAAATAACATCGCCACATTCAAATTTGGGTAGCTGCAGAAGGGTCGAAATTATGCCGTCTAATTCTGACCTTCGCTCTTTATTAAATACCCGCCAGCAGCCATGCTCGGCGCTGGTGTCAAAATGGCGCTCTCGCGAACTGAGGCGTAGGGCAGGAAGAAACCGGTTTTCTCGTGTGTGACGTGGAGCAGTGTGGAAGTGGTTACCAACATGGGCTACCTCTTGCGGTTGTGACGATAGCCTAATCCCAGTTGTATCGCCGAGCGTTATGTCACACACAACAGTGGGAATCATTATAAAGGCAGGGTTCCACGAAATTAATAGTACAATGTCTGAAGCGTACATGTATCGAATTTACTATGAAAGTAGTAGGTTCATATAAGACATAAGCAATAATGACGGAATTACGAAGTTTCTGTCATGAAATGAGTAACAAAACAAGGAGTTTGCATTTCGAGTGTGGGAATTGCTATAAAGGCACTCAGTATCCTGATGTGTTTTGCATTGTTAGTACTTTGCCCAAACTACGTTCTTCCTAATTACCTCATAAGTTATCTTCGACACTGATTTTGTAAGGGTCGTACCGCTTTTTTCAGCTCACATACGGTCTCGAATTGCTTTCCATTGTGATAGCACACCCTGCAAGTATTCCATAAAGGTTTTGCACAGGATTCAAATCCGAGCTACATGCAGGCCAGGACAAGATATCGATGTCTTTATTTTAAAACCACTTTTGGTTCTAGCAGAACCTTGCACAGATGAATTATCTCGTTGTTTCGTCCTCTAGGTATTCATACATTCTAATCAGTTATGTTTCCAACATCTTAGAGTATATATTGTTTCTAGTCCTCAGCCAAGCATTTCCCTTTAGTGCAGTTCACCACCAGAATGTCTGCTCATTCTTACCTGCTGCTCTGTTCTCAGATCATGCTAATGATAATGAAACACATCCTGTCCATGTAAATTAAACTTATTCTCATCACTGAAGGTCACTTTATCCAATTCTGAAGTCGATGACATATGTTTTTTTTAGCAAACACCACTCTAGCCTCTTCATGTTTGGATGTCAATGCGGGTTTCTGCAGTCGTTTCTCGAACGCAATTCTTTTGTTGTATCGTGTCGTGTGGCTAGGACCTCCTCGCCGGGTGCAAATCTTTCGATTTGACGCCACTTCGGCGACTTGCGCGTCGACGGGGAGGAAATGATGATCATTAGGACGACGCAACACCCAGTCCCTGAGCGGAGAAAATCTCCGGCCCAGCCGGGAATCGAACCCGGTCCCTTAGGATTGACATTCTGTCGCGCTGACCACTCAGCTACCGGGGTCGGAATTTTGTTACGTGACAAACTTTAACTTCTTGTAGCTGTAAATCAGCAACAAGTTGAAAACAATAACGCTTTGTGCCCGTTGCTTTGCGCAAAAGTAACCCACTCTGTGCCTCAGATAATTTTATAATTTATCCGTATTTCCAGTTCTGTCCACTTCGCGCGCTCAGTCTAACGAAATGATCAATTACTGTATTCAAACCGTTTATCTTCTTGACAATTCGAAGATTAAAGAGTCACATTTCCTTGTACGTACCGATCATTGCCTTTTCATCACATGATAACCGTTTTCCGCTTGACACTGTTTCAGTCGCGGTTTATGTACACAACGTCCACTGTCACTAAAAGTGTCTGTTTCCTATATGCAGTAAATGCGCGTACGCATACACTAACACCGCACGGAGTCGTCTGCCTTTGTACCGAGTTTCGCCTTCTATCACCCGAATCGTTGATGTCTTGTTATATACTATGCTACTGACTTCATGTGCGATACCATTTGACTGCATTTATTGGTATAGTGGATTTCATACTATTGCATATAAATTGTGCGCAAGTGCTTCAAGTACTGTATTTTTTCCTGTTGGTTAATCGTGGTTACTCATTCGGCGAAAGTTGGAAGCATGAGACTGAAATCGTATTTTATGCCATCTGTAGTAAGAGTTGTTTCTTGAGGGGACCGGCAAGCTGACGTCCCTGTGGTTTGCGGTGACCGTATTTTGTTAAAAAAAAAAAAGTTCAAATGTGTGAAAGCTTATGGGACTTAACTGCTAAGGGCATCAGTCCCTAAGCTTACACACTACATAACCTAAATTATCCTAAGGACAAACACACACACACACACACACACACACACACACCTATGCCCGAGGGAGGACTCGAACCTCCGGTGGGACTAGCCGCACAGTCAATGATTGCAGCGCCTTAAGACCACTCGGCTAATCCCGCGCGGCGAACGTATTTTGTGCTTGTGTTCCTAAACTATCCTGAATTACCTGCTCTGATATGCGTTTGCTTCACTGGGAGTGGTAGCAAACAACGCGTAGTTGGTGTTTAGGAATACACGTTGTTTGTTTGGTGTGGGAATAGAGTTTAGGAATAATCTTTAATTTTGTATCGGTCTCATCTTTTGCTTCACTGAACGTGTATGCTGCCAACACGGTTTGGTCCTACGCCTAGTGAAGTCGTTCTGATCGCTTAGTGAGGGATATTTACGTTTACCATACGAGCGAAAAGCTTAGCAGAGATTCAGTCCTCTGAAGGTTACCTCCACCCCCCCCCCCCCCCTCACCATGCTTAGTCAGCTGTACTGTACGTTGAGATCTGAGTTGCGCAATTCGACTGAAGTCCTGCATTCGATTTCCATAATTGTGGTTGTAGCGTTCGCGTAGTGAGTTCGGTCACACGCAACGAAATCGGCACAGAGATCGATCCTGTGAGGTATGTGCCTGGAACTGGAAGTGTTTCTGAATTCTTGGGTACCTTCTCACGTTGCATGGTAACTTATTTTGAAATGTGAAAATACTCGCCTGCATCAGGCACTCACAAGCTGTTCTCAGCGAGGGACTGTAGTGACTTTGGTTGGCGTATGTCTTCCTGGTCCGGCTACATTCTCAGTGGTTCCGCTACAACGAGTCCTCGGTGATTCTGAACACAACTGTCGTGTGTCTTTTGGTGATCCAACTACGTGACAGGCTTATAGTTTGGCTGTCCGGTGTCTTGCACTAGCTGATGTCTTTTGAGATCCTTGTGTCATCTTTTTGAAATCTGATTGCGTATCCCAGCGGTATGATTACACGAGTAATGAGATTATTGACAAGACAATGAGTTTTGCATGTCATTATATATGAACGGCCTGAATCTCTCGCTTGTGTACTGTGTGAAATTTTGAGCAACTAAATTGACTGGAGGCACTAATATACGACACGTGGTCTCTCTATGTTGTTGTTGGACAACAGGTGGTTTTCGACAGACGTGTTTCACAGAGTAGTGAGTTTAACTGGCTGCAACTTCATAATTTGTTATGATCTAGTTGACTGGTTATTGGACGGCTGTGGACGTACTTTTTTTCGGTGTCGTCTTGTGTTATCTTACTACCTGCAGCAGACACCGACACACTGTTCTCAGCGTGGGACTGTAGTGAGCCGCTGTAGTATCCTCGTCACGATTTTGATATTACTTGTCTGTTCATCAGCGTGTGGTATGTGTATTGTAGTTGTGTATTTTGGCTGGTTTTAAGATAAGTGGCCCTTGGTAGTTACCGATTATTTTACGGATGTGTGCATATTTATTAAGTTTTGTCCGTCTGTTGCTCAACGAACAACTGACGTGCGTTCCTATCGTGGTCGTCAACTTTTCTCAGTGGCTCTCTAGAGCTCACATCTGCAGTGTCCTAGAGTGACAACTGTTCTAATAATTTCTTTTACTTCAGTGATATTTTACCACAAGTGCCTACTGGTATGGTTTTAAGTGACATTAAGCTCAGTAAATTAAGCTGTAATTTAAGTAGCAATCGGTGCAATTCAGTGAGCAGTCGCTACTCTAATATCTGTTTTCTTTTTTTTTGTGAGATGTCTTCCTCTACTATTTTTACACTCTTTAGCTCTCTCTAGGACCACGGAAATTTCTCCCTAATGTCTTAATAGATGTCCTATCATCCTGTCCTCCCTTCTTGGCAGTGTTGTCCCTATATTCCTTTCCTCGTCGATTCTCCAGAGAATTTCCTCATTGCTTACCTTTTCGCTTCACCTAATTTTCTACGTTCTTCTGTACACCACATCTCAAATGCTTCGATTCTCTTTTTTTCTCATTTCCCCACATTAGATATTTCACTAAAATTCAATGCTATGGTCCACACCAACATTCTCAGAAATTTCTTCCTTAAATTAAGGCCTATGTTTGATACCAATAGACTTCTCTTGGCCAGGAGTGCCCTTTTAGCCAGTAATAGTCTGCTTTTGATGTCCTTCCTGCTCCTACGTTATGGATTAGTTTGCTGACTAGGAGCAGAATTCCTTAACTTCATCTACTTCGTGATCAACAATCCTTGTGTTAAGTTTCTCGTTGTTCTCGTTTCTGCTGCTTCTCATTACTTCCGTCTCTCTTCAATTTACTCTCAGTCCGTATCCTGTACTCATTAGAATGTTCATTCCATTCAGCAGATCTTGTAATCGTTCTTCACTTTCGGTGATAACAGCAATGTCATTAGCTTATCTTATCATGATATCTTTTCACCTTCAGTTTTAATTCCACCCTTTCATTTCAATCATTGGTTCTTCACCCTTTTTAATCCGAGCACTTCCTTTTTCGTCTCCCACGCTTATTGTTCCCTCTTGGTTCTTGTACATATTGTATATCACCCGTCTTTACCTAAAGCTTACCCCAATTTTTCTCCGAATTTCGAACATTTTGCACAACTTTACAATGGTTCAAATGGCTCTGAGCACTATGGGACTTAACATCTGAGGTCATCAGTCCCCTAGAACTTAGAACTACTTAAACCTAACTAACACACACATCCATGCCCGAGGCAGGATGCGAACCTGCGACTGTAGCGGTCGCGCGGTTCCGGACTGAAACGCCTAGCACCGCTCGGCCACACCGGCTGGCCCACTTTACAATGTCGCGCGCTTTTTACAGGTCGACAAATACTATGAACGGGTGTTGATTTTTCTTCAGTCTTGCTTCCATTATCGACAGCAACGTCACAGTTGCCTCTCTGGTGCATTCACCTTTCCTAAAACGAAACTGATCGTCACCTAAAACATCCTCAACTTTCTTTTCCATTTTTCTGTATATTATTCTCGTGAGCAAATTGGATGCATAAGCTGTTCAGCTTATTGTGTGATATTTCTCGCACTTGTCAGCAATTGCAGTCTTAAGAATTGTGTGGGTGATGTTTTTCCGAAAGTCAGATGTCGCGATACTCATACATTCTATACACCAACGTGAATAGTCGTTTTGTTGTAACTGCCCCCAATGATTTTAGAAATTCTGATAGAACATTATCTATCCCTTCTGCCTTATTCGATCGTACCGCTTCCAAAGCTCTGACTCTGGTACTGGATCCCCTACCTCTTCTACATCGACTCCTGTTTCTTCTCCTACCACGTCATTAGACAAATCTCATAGAGGCTGTTAGTGTACGCTTTCCATCTATCCGCTCTCTCCTCTCCACTTAACACTGGAATTCCCTTTGCATGCTTAATGAGAGCCGGCTGCTGTGGCCGAGCCGTTCTAGGCGCTTTAGTCCGGAACCGCGCTGCTGCTACAGTCGTTTAATTTCACTGAAGGGTGTTTTGGCTTTCCTACATGCTGACTCAGTCCTTCCGACAGTTATTTCTTTTTCGATTTCTTCACATCTTTCCTGCAGACATTTCACCTTAGGTTTCCAGCACTTCCCATTTATTTTATTCCTAAATGACCCGTATTGCCGTATTGCTGAATTTCCGTGAACAGTTTTGTACTTCCTTCTTTCATCGATTAACAGAAGTATTTCCTCTGACCTATAGTTTCTTCGCAGTTATCTTCTTTGTATCTATGTTTTTCTTTCCAACATTTCCCATTGCACTTTTTAGAGGTGTCCATTCCTCTTGAACTGAACCGTCCACCGAGCTATTTCTTATCTCAGTACCTATAGCCTCAGAGAACTTCAAGCGTATCTCCTCTTTCCTTAGTGCTTCCGTATTCCACTTGTTTGCATTTTTGAGTCTTACTGACTCGTCTCTTAAACTTCGGCCTATTCTTCATCACTACTAAATTGTGATCTGCGTCTGTATCTCCTCCTGGGTACGCCTTACACCCCAGTATCTGGCCGAGCGGGGTCGCCATGCATTCTGTGGCGCCTTGTCACGGTTCGCGTGGCTCCCCCCGTCGGAGGTTCGAGTCCACCTGGGTGTGTGTGTTGTCCTTAGCGTAAGTTAGTTTAATTAGTGTGTAAGCCTAGGGGCCGATGACCTCAGAAGTTTGGTGTCACAGAACCTTACCACAAATTTCCAAATTTTCCAGTACCTGGAAATCTTCCCGTATCTCCCTTCCTTTTCCAAGTATACCTACTCCTGTTGTGATTCTTTAACAGAGTATTTGCTATTACTATCTGAAATTTATTGTAGAACTGCCGGCCGAAGTGGCCGTGCGGTTCTAGGCGCTGCAGTCTGGAACCGCGAGACCGCTACGATCGCAGGTTCGAATCCTGCCTCGGGCATGGATGTGTATGATGTCCTTAGGTTAGTTAGGTTTAACTAGTTCTAAGTTCTAGGGGACTAATGACCTCAGAAGTTGAGTCCCATAGTGCTCAGAGCCATTTGAATCATTTTTATTGTAGAACTTAGTCTTCCTCTTCTCTCATTCCTAGCACCAATCCCATACTCTCCCGTGACCCTTTCCTCAACTCCTCCCCTATAACCACATGACTACTACATTACCTGTTCTATATCCTCACAGACTTTCTCTATGTCTTTATCTTCAGTTTGCGACGCCGGCATGTATACTTGAACTGTGTTGGTCTGCTGCAGATTCTGATGAGAAAACCCCAACTCTGAACTGTTCACAAAGACACTGTCTCTGTTTTACCTTCCTATTCAGTCGGATCCTGCTCCCGTTACGCGATTTTCTGCTGCTGTTGATATTACCCCATACTTATCTGAACAGAAATCCTTGTCTTCTTTTCATTTCAGTTCACAGACCCCCGTTATATCTGGATTGAACCTTTGGATTTCCATTTTCAGATTTTCAAGCTTCCCTTTCAGGTTCAAACTTCCGACACTGCAGTCGCCGGCTCTTAGAATGTTATCCTTTCCTAGGTAATTCAATCTTTTTCTCATGGCCACTACTTCCTTGCCAGTCCCACCACCCCGGAGATCCGAATGTGGGACTATTCCCGAATCTTTTGTCAATGGAGAGGTCATCATGACACATTTTCTATTACAGACCCCATGTACCCTGGATACACGTGCTCTGTCTTTAATGCAGTGCTTTACATTGCCCCTGTATCCTTATACCGTTGATTACTGCTGATTCTCCGCCCCCTCACCCCCCCCCCCTTTTAGGATCGGTTTCCCACCTCAAGAGCGAGAGGATGCCCTGAACCTTTGTCCGCTCCTCCGTCCAATTTCGACAAGGCCGTTGGCAGAAAGATGGTGACTTTTTATGCCGGAAGTCTTCGGCCGCCATTACTGATGATTTTAATTCAAAATCTGACGTCGTGGGGCTCGAACCCGAGACCGAGACCGTTTTGATTAGTAATCAATGACGCCAATCTTGGACCGCACCATTTAGTAACTTTGATTAGTAACTGAGCACGAGGAAAAAGCTGAAGTATTTAACTTCTTGATTGTGAATGATAGTTTCTGAATCACTGTGCACATTGCGATCGCGTTTAATGTTTATTAAATGCCATTCTGGTTGAGCTGTAGGAGAACGCCCAACCGGATATTTTGGTGTAATTTCTTATCAGTCAATGGAGTTACTTACCCAGATCCCTGTTTCAGAGTAAAGATGCTTCCGTTTTTCGTCCATTCCGTACTCTGAACAGCTGACGGGTGCACGCCGTCGTTGCTACTGGCGCTGCGCTGGTCGAAACGGGCAGATTCTCGCTACCGGCGACTACTTCACTCCAAAGATGTCGGGTTTTCCAACTTGATGCAGGGTGCTAAGATTTTATTTTGAATGAAATTAAAATTGGAAACTTAAATAAAGGACAGAACAATAAACGTATGCCGGCCCATCCACCCACAGTCGCAAACGACCCAGCGCGTCATAGCAACCACATTCCCGGTCGTATAAGGAATGTCTCTGATAGATTAGTTACTCAGGAGACATCTATGAATATTTCATGCTCACTCTGCCTCCCGCCCCAATCATTCTGCTGTTAAGGCTACTCTGCTGAAAGCGCAATAATCATTGCGTCCTTTTAAACTGGCGGGTCCGCCTCGCGTGACGTGTAGTGGTAAATTTTGCATTAAAAAAGGGGTCCGGATTCTTTTGATGAGACTGTACGCGTAATATACCACAGTGAAGGGCATTGACAGTTTCTATGTATAGTTAAAGACTGTTTAGAAAATTCTATAGACCAAAGTTTTTGTTGGATGCTACGTTTGGACGTCTGTCAAATGCCGTTACCTGAATATGGGTTGTTTGACTGCCAGAGTGTAATAGCAAGCGCCCAGTATGGCTCTGGAGACGAAAGAAAACTAATATCATAGATGATCACCGTGAAGTGTCTAATGTTGAGCAATTTAGTTTCCAGTCCGCACGGAAATCGAATAATCAGCTGCTACCAATAATAAATGTCGCATACTGTTCTGCGTCGACTCCGTAAGTGTACTGCTTGACAATTTGCTGATAAAATAATTCCTGGGAATAGCTTTGGAGCGTATAGAAGCCACGCTTCTACTTATCGGTTAGTTGTTCTTTGTAACATAGAAAACTAACGATTTTAGTGAAAAAAGGGGTTGACTGTGGAAAAACAAAGAAACGTGAATTACAGTTCGTGTGGTACAGATCGGTCAAAACTGCTTCAATGATTGGTGTCCTGGTGCAAAATTGAAAAAATGTAAACCCAACGCTCGATGAAACTATGGTTAACGCTGCTTCTTTTTCACACAATTTCCTAATTCTCGTGTCTTTTTCTTTCTACTACTATTCAAGTTTTACTGAAACTTTTTTGTGAAGATGCGCCGATTAACAGAATTTTTTGTAGGAAACAAGTATTTGCATATCATCGAACAGGATGACATTTCAGACTGAACGAAAATGTTGTTTGGATTTGTTATAACAATCTGTAGTCAAACGTAAGTGTTAAATGAAAGTAAAAAGTACTTCTAATCTCTGAATCATACTTCACACATATTAATTTACAAATGCTCTGGAAATAAACAAAGCCCATTTTCAGGACTTACTTAGTTTCTGCGCATATTTTCCGACGTTGCTCGCGAATTTTGCGGAAAATATTCTTCCAATAGTGTTTGTTCAAGAATTCTGTACTGTGAGGAAACATGTTCAATGGTCTCGCTACCTGCGGCCTGCAAGCTGTTAATGCTAGTTTGCAGTGAATGTTTAGCAATTGATTGGGTCCATGAAGTCCCTGTTTGTCATAATTATAACATTCACTTTGAAGATTACGAGCGAGACCTAAATTACGCTGGTAAAAATTTTATATTTCTGGAAGACTAGTTTTATTACTTGTTAGATAGAGTATTATAAGCGATATTTCAGTTACATGATTTAATAAGTTTGCCTTATCAGAAGCTGAAAAGTAATATCAGTACTTTGACACTGTGCCCATTTAGACACACCACACTGAATTGTAGTGACTAATATATACGTAAAGGAACACTGCTTTAGCAAACGTGTTGTTTATAACATTGTTGGTAACGATAGTAAAAGCAGTTTAATCTGTTGCTATAGTTTGAAGTAGCTTTACGTGAATGCTCAAGAACGAAAGTGGCGGTAAGTATAGTACACATTTCACGCACTGCCTTCGAATTTACAAGTGCTGTGCATTGTAAAACTATTCTGTCATATAACAGACTCAAACATAAAGTAAAACATCTAACAGGCGTTTTTCTACTGAATGTAACATCAGTACTTCGTGAAAAATATCTCATTGTTATGAGTTTATCTTTCTTGTGTTTAACCGTTACACCTCATTAGTTCATCGTAACAGACCCCACTGTCATCTTTAATTTTATTATTTAATCAGAGCTGCTAGAAAATATTTCGTTTCGCTATCACGTACTACCCTTATACAAACATATATTAGGTATTATGCATCTCCATCTGACTAATAGCATACTGTAAGTCCATTTAAGATTTTTCTCGCTTTTAAAGATATGAAATATGTAATATTTTCAACAATAAAATAGCATCGTTAAAACGATTTTTGTTCTCCTAACCGTGATACTGTAGAAAAAAATGAACGAAAGAATGTTTTACATGAAAATGATATCACATCTCAGTGAATGTACGGGAAGTAATCAATAGAAAGTTAGTCAAAAGTTAAGCTAGCTTCAAAATCATAAACAGCTATCACACCTTAAACTATGTGCTCAGCGTAAGACATGTATTTCAAAATAGGCCGCAATCGTTAGGAAATGAGCTAGATAATTGAATAATGTAACAAGTGTACTAGCATTTTAAAGTTGTGAAGATTTTAGTTTTGGCAAATTTGAGTTCATCGCTGGTGACTTGTGTAGACACGTTATAGAGGTCTTCCGAATGCAGTTGGTTGAGCAGGAATATTCCTGAGTGACACCTCTTTACCATATACACAACTGAGTACAATTAATGTACTTCTTCTTGTTAAGTTTTGTTTTAATTTGAAGTTGTTATATGCACATATGTAGACGTGTCTGAACACTTTATTGATTTTTTTTACCCTTGTGATCGTAACAAATATTGATAGCACGAGCGCAGAAGTACTGAATATGGCGGCCGAACATTCTCAGGGCGCTGCCCCAGGAACTGTCCTCTGACACACAGATGCATTATCTATTCATTTTAGATGATAATGGTAAATGATGCGGAAGTAGCAAAACGAGCTGTTCTGGTCTAGCAAGCAGCCATGCATGTACCACTTCAGCAAAACCGTGTTATCAAATTATTACCAGAAAATTCATAGTTGGATAAATATCTATGTAATCATACACTTTCCGTTCGTTTAGTGTATTGTACTAATTTAATTTATCATGTTAAATTTCTACTCTGTAACACTTATAAAATCTGTGGTGTTATTGTTATCACAAGTCGAACATACAATAATTGTTATTACAGTGTCAGGTTTGCTGTACAGTATAGTTAGAATCAAAACAGATCTTCACGGAGTGGTTATGTGTTCTGCGCGTCTCTTCAACAGCGCGTACGACAGCTAGATAAGTCATACAATTAAAAAGAAAACGAGGTCATAGAATGGTCTGAAGTGGTGTGTACTCCTTACTAGAATTTCGGATGAAATGGCAAAATAATTTTTTGGCAAGCAGTATCAAAAAATGCTAAATCTTCAAGTTACAGTGTGAAAAATTTTTGCTAACCCAATCAGTAAACACAGTGTGTACTTACAAAAATATAACTGCAGTAATTATAAAAAAGTAGTGTGAAGGACAAGCGTTTTTTTAAAGTCGTGTAACTTTATTACAGACCTATAAAAAACATTACTTCGCGATATGGCAGGAACTGCAATAGTTTGCAGACTTGTGCGTACTGTTTAAACAGGGACCATGAAGACAATATATATATATATATATATATATATATATATATATATATATATATATATGGCGGAATCCCTGAACTTACCATTCACACGATCGTCGTGATAATGAAACTGGAAGTGCAGTTACTGTCAAAATAGTAGCTAAATATTATACATCAAACAAAGCCATTAGTTTCAGACCCACGAATATTGCATTTACTTGAGAACATAATTAAGGAAGAACGTACTGTAAAACAATAAAACATTTTGCAAAATTATTTTTATAAATCTGTTTTATTCGTATGAGTTAATTTTCATACATATCATCACCATTTAACACTGTTTAAGTATTATGTGCAACTATGCATCACTTGTGTCTTACTGTGCTGCTGCTCAACAAGTTAATCATAATATTAGTATTTTGGTAAGGTGACCCGAAATTGACAGTAGCTGGGGTGGTTTTCACTTTGTTTTGTTTTGAAGGAGTAGGGACAGTTGGGAAGATCTGAGATGGAGGTGGTCATGCTCAGTGCAGTAACCAGTTTAGGCAGGGAATGCCTTGCAGGAGGCGGAATGCAGAGCTGGGCAGAGTGCTGACGTTATCTCACGAGGGCTCCGTCGCCGCCGCGCTACGCCTCATCCTGTTGCCACTCGGGGCAGTTTAGCAGGTGGCTCAGGTCGAGAAGCGGGTTGAAGCCTCCCGGGGCCCAGATGCTCGCGCGTCCACTGAAGCCGTTGGCGGCGCGGCGGCTCGGCGGCACCACCGGATGCTGGTCCTCCGCCTTATGGCGCCCCTCCCTCCGAGACACGCTCGCCTCCTCGAGCGTCTTCCGCAAGCGACGCTGGCAGCTCCAGTCGTACGGCGTCAGCTCTCGCACGTGCTGCCGCATGCGCTGGCCGGTCTTCAGCTTCTTGCTGCTCATCTGGGCTTCCTGCAGCATTGACAGCCGCTCCTCGTCGCCGCACTGCTTGAACTGGCGCCTGCGCGCCTCCTGTGACGGTACGGACGCATCAGCGATGTCCACGTCCCTGTGGCAACAGACAGTTGGTTCGAGTTAGTGGGAGCCATTTTGTGGTGCACATGGTCATCAGCATCTACTGGCACGATGGCATCACGCCGGCCTGTGTGGACGAGCGGTTCTAGGCGCTACAGTGTGGAACCGCGCGACCGCTACGGTCGCAGGTTCGAATCCTGCCTCGGGCTTGGATGTGTGTGATGTCCTTAGGTTAGTTAGGTTTAAGTAGTTCTAAGTTCTAGGGGGACTGATGACCTCAGATGTTATGTCCCATAGTGCTCAGAGCCATTTGACCCATTTGATGGCATCACAGACAAAATGACAAATGATGAAGTTTATTATTGACTCACTTTCTCCCACTATAACACATATCTTCCACCAATCCTTAGCCACGAGTGTTGTCCGCGAAGTTTGCGAACTGGGACTTGTTAAGCCACTACCTAAAATCAAATTTGTCGCCAGTTGCGAATATGGACAATCGTCATCCGTATAATGCAACGACAATGGAAATTTTTGTTGGGCCGGGACTCGAACCCGCATTTTCCACTTATCACGAGTAATCACCTTTCCATAAGGCTATCCGAGCCCGCTTCACCACCACAATCCAGCTTCCATATGACGCCATCATGTGTCTGCAACCTGCACTCATACATCAACTAGGCCTATGTGCACTGAGGATTGTATTGGATTGTTTGTGGGAGGAGACCAGACAGCGAGGTCATCGGTCTCATCGGATTAGGGAAGGACGGGGAAGGAAGCCGACCGTGCCCTTTCAAAGGAAACGTGCCGGCATTTGCCTGGAGTGATTTAGGGAAATCAAGGAAAATCTAAATCAGGATGGCTGGAAGCGGGATTGAACAGTCGTACTCCCGAATGAGAGTACAGTGAGCTAGCCACTGCGCCACCTCGCTCGGTGCACTGAGGTGACATCCGTCACGGGGCAGCGATACGCACATATACTGATGAGGGTAGTACCACGTACACGAGGGGGAAAAAAAGGCCAGTACACTGGCGGAGCTGTTATTTCTACCCAGGGGATTCACCCGAAAAGATTTCCGAGGTGATTATGGCCGCACGACGGAAATTATGAGATTCTGCAATCGGAATGGTAGTTCGAACTAGACGTATGGGAAATTCCATTTCGCAGATCGTTAGGTTCAAAATAGTTCAAATGGCTCTGAGCAATATGGGACTTAACATCTGAGGTCATCAGTCCCCTAGACTTAGAACTACTTAAACCTAACTAACCTAAGGACATCACACACATCCATGCCCGAGGCAGGATTCGAACCAGCGACCGTAGCAGTCGCGCGGTTCCGGACTGAGCGCCTAGAACCGCACGGCCACCGCGGCCGGCGCAGATCGTTAGGGAATTCAAGATTCCGTGACTCACAATGTGAAGAGTGTGCGAGAATAACACATTTCAAGCATTACTTCCAGCCACGGACAAGTGAACGACCGAGGGCAGCGGCGTTTGTGTAGAATTGTCAGTGCTAGCAGACAAGCCACACTGCGTGACATAACCACAGAATCAATGTGAGACGTACGACGAACGTATCCAATAGGCAGAGCAGCGACTTTGGCCTTAATAGCCGGCCGATGTGGACAAGTAGTTCTAGGCGCTTCAGTCCAGAACCACGCGGCTCCTACGGTCGCAGGTTCGAATCCTGCCTCGGGCATGGATGTGTGTGATGTCCTTAGGTTAGTTAGGTTTAAGTAGTTCTAAGTCTAGGGAACTGATGACCTCAGAAGTTAAATCCTATAGTGCTCAGAGCCATTTGAACATTTGTTTCCCCTGTACAGGAATGTACATAATGATTGTACGAGTGCAGGTTGTAGACACATGGTTGACCAGCTACCGAAGTTTGAGTTTAGTCGTAAAGCGTGCTCAGATAGCTTCATGGTATGGTGACCGCTGACGATAAGCTGGAAATCCGGATTCGAGTCCTGGACCGGCACAAGTTTTCGTTGTCACCATTGTCCAAATTCGCGACTGAGAATTCATTTTGTGTAGGCCTATTTCATAACGGCTATGGTCGCCGGAGTGCCTGTTCGTTCGGACATGCATGCACGGTCGACGGAACATTGCATTGTACTTCTGAACAAGACAGGCACTGCCCTATCGTAGTACTACCTAAAAAGGACGTTGGCACGGATTATCAGATTATTTTCATTCTTCCTTCACTGTCCAAGGCCTTAGTGAAGTGTTGGCAGAAGAGCCAACACTGTGTTGCTAGAGGAGGCTGAAATACACGCGTTTAATTACACGCTGACTGGCGTGAGGTCTGGAACAGTTAAGGGAATTAATAGTAGCAAATAAAGTACGTAGTTGATATAATACTTAACTTTAATCCACAATTGTTGTACATCGTTCTTGACGGTACATGTTATAATCTCAATATCAAATGCTATGGCGTCTTGCTAGGTCGTAGCAAATGACGTAGCTGAAGGCTATGCTAACTATCGTCTCGGCAAATGAGATCGTAGTTGTCAGTGATCCATCTCTGGCTAAGTCGGCTGTACAACTGGGGCGAGTGCTAGTACGTCTCTCTAGACCTGCCGTGTGGCGGCGCTCGGTCTGCAATCACTGACAGTGGCGACACGCGGGTCCGACGTATACTAGCGGACCGCGGCCGATTTAAAGGCTACCACCTAGCAAATGTGGTGTCTGGCGGTGACACCACACTTAGAATATTTAGTTCCTTCTTTCCAACCCTATCTTCCTCATTTCCCACCGTTCTTAGCCGGTGCAGTCTCCTCAAAAGTCCCTAACCCCAGAACTAGCTATATCATAAAACATCTATTTTGTTCGCCTATAAATTCTTTTTATATCTCCCTCTATTATTATTATTGTAGTTATCATTATTATTATGGGTATTATTATTATTCGAAACAGAAGTTGTAGAAGTACTGTCAGTGTGCTGGCTCTTAGCTAGCAGTATTTACCCATGACGTTTCTACAGGCTATCAAATCATTTTACTATTTTTTATATTAAAATTATTGTTTGTTCTCTGGTGACCGCGACGTAAACAAAGTACTGTGCGTGTGAAACCCGAGTACGGTGTAAGAGAGGACTTGAAATCAATAATCTGATCAACTTAAATAAATAAATTCATAAAAATTACAGAGTGGACGATTAAAATTCGTGGTTTAGTTTAATTTGCAGATTTTTCAGAACTCTCGCTCACAAAAATTGAAGTGACAGATTATAAATTAGCAGTTTTTGAAATCCCATAAGATAGCCCTATATTCACGTTAGGTTCATCAACTAGAAAATAAATACGGCAGTGGCGTGCGTCATTGTATGGTTAAGCAGACCACGAGGGCTCAGTAATATTGAGATATGGTGACTAAGTTTGTCAGGGAGGGGCGACAATTCATCCCCATGCTCACAAAACCAGTCTTGGATGATGCGACCCGTGTGAAGAAGAGACTTGTAAACTTGGAACACAATACGTCCATTGCGGAACAAGCACTGTACTATGAGAAGACTCTGACCAACCAAAATGGTCACTTAATCTCTGACAGCAATTCGACTTTGCTGAGGAACCACGGGACGAGTGGAATACTACCATACGGCTACCCAAATCACCACCTTCCTACTGCCATGTTTCACTTTTGGGACATACAAAAGGCTATAAGTTCGAAACAATGTGAAACAAGGCACACCCGATCGAATTACTTTCCTCCGTCGCTCCGTAGTGTAGGTTTCATGGCTTCGGCGCATTTTCCGTTACGGGCTTTTGCATCAGTAGTAAGTCATTTGAAATTCCCACTTGCCCTGGAATTCCCTGCTATGGAGCTCCCTTCGTGTTGTTTTTAGCGCTGACGGGGTTCACGAGAGCGACATTGAGGTCTATAGTGACTTTTGCAGCTGTTGGTCCCATATTTGTCGTCACAGTCCACCTCAACGACTGTCCGCCGCGATTACTCAACACACACTTTCATCCGTGTTGTTGGACGATGTTTTTCCGCTTACTCTGTACGCGGTATACATTTACGATACGGTGCCAAACATTTCGCCCACCTTGTTTCCGGTAATCTCCACCACACAAGTGTGAACAATTTCCCCGCGTTATGGACTTCAGTTACCTCCGATTTTACGCATTCACAAGTATACAGAACACTTATGACCACAACTAACATTAGCAACATATCGAGGTCATTCCGTAGACCGAATACAACAGCGTTACTTTCAGGATTGCTAAAACTGATGTTCAAGCACGCATATCTTATGGTGTTATCATATTTTTGTCCAGCCCTTGTGCGTCCCGTTCCTCGCCTTACACTCGCAATAAGCACTGTAGAGACTCCGAAACATCTTAGAGTGTCGTTTATCAATTGCCGTCAGATTCTGTTACATCAGTTCAACGTCCCGTCCCTTGAGGGTAATTTTGCGACCAAATTAACATCACAACTTTTTCTCTGCAGTAGAGAGTATTCTCGTGTGAATATGAAAACAGTAAGATAAGATAAAACCCAATAATGAAATAGGGGCAAGTAATTTTACTTCGGATTACCGAATGCGGCTGATCATTCGATAAAATAGTGGTCATCAACCACTCTGCAAAACTGCTCCAGTCGATATGTAAAATACATGATAGCCCAAATACCGCAGGTTTCAAGAACAATATAGAAGTCGCAATAGCGCTACTGAAGAAGGCAGCTGCTGGCAAGAGGAATATTATCGAACAATCAGTTTAAGAAGAATTGTTTTCAAAAAAGTGAGCGTGGTTTATCTTCAAAAGAATAGTACAACTGATAATATCTGACCTGAGGAAAAATGAAACTGGATTCCGTAAAAAAAAGTAGAACATGTGAAGGAGTACTTCCCCAACAACTTACTTTAGATGACACGTTCAAGAAAGACAAACATATCTTTACAACAAAGCAACACACTCTTTGAAATTCTAAATGTAGCAGGGACAATACACAAGTAGCAAACGACTACGACTATTGGATAATGACAGCAGTTACAAGAGTCAAAGGACATCAGTGAGAATCAGTAATTGTGAAAGTAGTACACCCAACATTACTCTACCTGTAGACTGAACAAATGATGTGAATGAAAGAGACATTTGAGAAGAAAATTTAAGGTTCAGAGACAACAAATATTTGCGGTTTGCCAGTGCCATTAAAAACCTCTCACTGACGGAATGCACTTCATACATCAGTTGAGCAGTACAATTAGTGTCTTTAAAAAAGGTTATAAGATGGATATCCAAAAAATAAAACAACGGTAATTGAAAGTAGTCGAATTAAAGCGCAATGCTTAAATAACTCCGCCCAGGACTGCTTACCAGTCAGGTTCAAACGTTCAAATGCGTGTGACATCTTATGGGACTTAACTGCTAAGGTCATCAGTCCCTAAGCTTACACACTACTTAACCTAAATTATCCTCAGGACAAAAACACACACCCATGCCCGAGGGAGGACTCGAACCTCCGCCGGGACTAGCCGCACAGTCCATGACTGCAACGCCTTAGACCACTCGGCTACAGTCAGGTTCCTTTCAGAGTGTACTCATACAATAGCTCAACTTTTAGCAATGATATACAACCGCTCGCTTGTCAGAAAATCCGTACCTTAAGTTGTACAACTCACACCTGTACCCAAGGAAGGAAATAGGAGTAATCCGCTGAGCTAAAAACCCATAGCGCTAACATCGATTTTCAGTATTTTTTTTTAACATATACTACACTCGAGCATTATGTATTGCTTTAAAGAAAACGATTTATTGACAAATAGTCAATACGGATTCAGAAAATATCTTTTTTCCGTGAAACAAAGGCAGTTGTTTATTTTCATGTTGTATTAAGTGCCATCGCGATTTCTTGAAACAAAAGCAGTTCTTTATTTTCACGAAGTAATAAGGGCTATCGACTGTGTCACACTTATTCCATATTTTTAGACGCCCAGAAAACTTTGATACAATTCCTCAAAGCGCCTTCTAACGAAATTGCATTCCTATGGAGTACTGTCTCAGTTGTGCAACTGTATTCGTGATTTCCTGTCGAATAGGTCACATTTGGTAGTAACTGACGGGAAGTCGTCGAGTAAAACAGAAGTAATACCTGGCGTCCCCCCAAGGACATGCTAGAGGCCCTCTGCTGTTGCTGATGTACGTGATAGATTTTACAGTCAACCGGAGTAGGCCTTTTAGAATTTTCCAGGTTATGCTGTCATTTACCGCCTTGTGAAGTCATCATACGATCAAAAACAACTGAAGAATTATTTATACAAGATAACCGTGTGGTGCCGAGAGTAACAATTGACTGTAAATAATGAAAAGTGTAAAGTCATCCACCTGAGTACCGAAAGGACTTTCGGTTATACGATAAATCACACAGATCTGAAGACTGTAAATTCAACTAAATACTTAGGGGCTACAAATACGAATAACCTAAATTGGGCCGATCACATAGATAATGTTGTGGGGAAAGCAAACCAAAGACTGCGATTTATTGGCAGAACATTTAGAAAAGGCAAGAGGACTAATAGAGCGACAACTTCCACTCTACTGGTCCACCCTCTTGTGGAGTATTTCTGCAAGTTGTGAGATCTGCATCAGATAGTATTGTCGAAGGACATCGAAAAAGTACAAAGAAGGGCAACTCGTTTTATGTTGACGCCCAATAGAGGACAGAATGCCATGGATACGATACGTGAATTGGGGTGGCAATAATTGAAAGAAAGGCGTTTTTCGTTACGGGCAGGATCTCCTCAAGAAATTTCAATCACCACCTTTCTCCTCAGGGTGTGCAAATGTTTTGTTAGTGCCCACCTACATGGGAAGAAATGACTATCGTAATAAAAGAAAAGAAATCAGAGCTTATAAGAAAAGATTTAACTGTCCGTGTTTACTGAGGGCTATTCAGAATGAAACGGTAGAGAAATATTTCTACGGTGGTTTGATGAACCTTCTGCAGGCACTTAATTGCGAGTTAAATTAGGGACGGAATCACTGAAAGTGGTCGATGAGGTTTGATAATTGAAGAGCAGACTTAGAAAGCATCTGGAACGGCAGCTGGTAATAGTACGGTAAGTGTTTCTGAAAGGGAGAATATAAATTTCGGTATTAAGAAGTCTTTCCTGAAAATATTTTGCCTGATGTGTGGCTTTTACCGAAGTAAAATGTCGACGAGACACAGATCATATATAAAGAGAACAAAAGACTGTGAAATGTGGAACCGCCTACGGAAGATTACATGGCTAGGTCGGGTAACTAATGAAGAGGGGGGGACCTACTAAATAAAAACTGGAAAGACAAATTGGTGGCAGCACTTTACTAAAAGAGGGGACAACTCGATAGAACAATTCTTGATTAATTAATTGGTAATTGAGGAAATCGTGGGAGGTAAAATTTATAGAAGAAGACTGAGCTTTGGCTACGGCAAGGAAATTGAGGTAAATGTAGGTTGTGTAGTAGAGCAGTAACAAGATTTGAGGAGGATACAATAGCTTGAAGCGCTGCACCAAACCAGCCTTCTGAAGTCCACCATAGCAACATCAGTATCTTACAATACCGTCTAGTCTCTATCGTTTTCTTCTATCTGATAGTAACAGTAAATGAGAAATCCGAATTCTTTGCCAGCCGCGCAAAATTCATTCCTTATTGACGGCAAAAAGGAACAGTGATAAGTTAGGAAAATTTTGTACTGGACCCATGCGTAGAAAGACAATGATAGAAACCCGATCCATAATAGGATTTCTACAAAAGAAAATATGTTTCAGATAACGTTTACTTACATGTTGTTGCCTTTGTTCGCTGCGTCTAAGTGGATATTCTTCATTGAGGTGACCAAAATTTCCTGAAAGGCAAACGAAAAATCTGTTAATGAAAGCATTTAAAAATTTTTACTACAAGAACAAACATATTTTATGTTATAGGAAGTGCCTTTACGGCTGCCATTTTATAGTCTAATTCGATTTTATGTTACCAATTGTTATCAAAATGGATTCACTATGTACGAAATGAAATTTCATATTTCATCTCAGATTCTCCTTTGCAAATAAAAATTACGCTGTAGAGTGTCCCTGATTAAATGATTACCTAAAACGTTATTGATAGCTAAAAATGCAGAAACGTCGAGATTTTCATCACTATAATCTCTCCCTAAAGTCTTAATTCACCATAAACTCCCAGAGACCGTGGTAGAAAAACTACGTACATTTCTCCGGTTTCCCTTTTTATTTCTAGTATTTACATTTAACGTCCACGAAAGTCACTGCATCTGGATTAACCTGAAATTTCTCCTAAGTAAGTAAATAAACCGAGACTGTAGAAGTAAAGTACGACAAAAGTTGTATGACATATAAAATTTGTAATAATATGCAGTAACAAGACATGAAGCAGAACAGGCAATGTTGTAGACTCTTTCAAATGATGCGTTAATGATTAGAAAACCGTAAAGTAATCATCTTCTTGTTTATGATGTTCTTTTATTCAGATAGCAAAAGTGATCTGCATGCAATTTTTTTTCGAGGGAACTGGCCTTCCCGTATCAGTGCTTCATCAAGTGTTCTGATTTGTAAGGCGAGACCAAGATACTGACAGAAATTTGCACGAAGCGTCGGATTCCATAAATACATGATCAAACCTGATGAAAATGTGGGTAACACAGTTTATGTGTAGTTGGCAGAATATGTTGAAACTTGTAGCCTGTTATCAGTATATGCAGATTAGCATCATGTGAAAGTGATGTTGTGTGTCTGCAGAATTGGCTTATGTGAACACTTCGCTCATGGCAGTTGAATCATCCGGGGAGAATGTGCTGTGACAATAGATGTTATCTTCCAGGTCATTAAGACACAAGATGAAGAACTATTATTTCCAAATTGCTGTTATATGTCAAGCTCCTTATTTCATTGTCTTCAGCGTAGTTTGCAAAACGAGTTCAAATAGAAAACATGAAATAAAATCTAGCAGATTTTTCCGTCGAAGGCACGGAAACTGTTGCTACCAACAAACTCAATCAAAACTGTGATGTGTACTGCGCGACAAACGTAAAATCGTGCGCTGATATTGTCACTGCGCCGACGATTTTGCCGCAGTGGTAACACCGGTTTCCGTTAGATCACCAAACCGTCGGTATTGGCTAACACGTGCATGGGTGACCGTCCGAATCCGCCGAAAGCTGAGACCAACTGAGGAGCTACTTGACTGAGAACTGACAACTGTCGGGCGAGCGGTGTGTTTACCACATGCCCTCCGATATCCGCATCCAGTGACGATTATCGACTGAGGCGATCGGTCGGTACCGTTCGCCTTTCCGAGGCCTGTTCGGACGGGAAGTTCTGGGAGATATTGTCACAAGGAATCCTAAGGATCCACGTGCGTGTGCAGCTAATTGAGCTCACACCCAAACTGACCCCGCGCAACAAATCTTATAATAAATTTGGGGAAAACACAACCTAGGAAGGATGGAAAATAGATTATGCTATTCTGAGACACTTGACAGAAAAAGGCCAATCAGAGCCTCACTTAAAGGTAATACATTTAAAAAGATTAAGTATCCTGCAGTATTATGACCAGTAGGTATAGACCACGAATCGCTAACACAAATATAAATAAAAGTAATCTACACCGACCATTTGGACAGAGAAAAATCAGGAACCTGTGAAATCACTGTTACAGAGGGAAGATGGCTTCCTCTACTGTGGCTTATTTGGCATATTCGTTAATTTATGGTCTTTATTTTTATTATTTTACAAACCACAACTGCTGGACACACACAGTTTACAGGTATTTGTACGCAATGACGTAAAAATACCAGTATTTTGTAGTTACGGCTGTGAATTAGTGTCACACGACTCACAATGCGCAGAAAAAATTTTCCACTTCCTAAAGGATAACATTGGCTGGAAACTATACCCAAAAATCTCAAACTACTTTCTACTTTGTCTACCAGGTATCAGTCTTCAGTCCTTTTGACTATTTAATCGGCAGTAATCAGAATGGGAACCATCTAATAATGGAAAACAAATTGCAATTCTGTTTATGGTAGAATATGAAAAAAATGGTGCTTTGAATTAAGGCGGGGAAGAGATGCTATTCGTGGCAAATACACAATAACCGAAAGAAGTTAGCTCATAGATTAACTTCTTGAACAATGGTCAGAGATATCAAGAACTGTTAGTCTGGTAACTTTTATAGACAGATCTGGCAATGAGAAAGTGTGTGCAGAAAATGATGATGACAAAGCACAAACGACTGGACTGCCTAGAATAAAGACATTTCCACTAGAGTATAACAACAGTTCCCCATCACGCTCACGGGAGGAGACGAAATCAGAGGACACCAGATGTCATCACAAAACATGCAAAATATTTCTACGAAATTTAAATAAAAAGTTCGTACCAAGTCTCATAAAATTTGAGACGATAATAGTAATGATGAAAAAGTGATCAAGTTAATACGAAAACACAGTGTTCGAGAATATTCGATGCCCTTTGTACTGTTTATTACCGGCTGACAGCCACACAAGAATTTCGTAGAAACTGTTTGTGTATTCCGTAACTCATGAATACCAAAGCAGTCCCGAACCTGAATGTTGTTTTACACATGAAAGTGACTTTACATGAGTGATCTTTATAGTGCGTAACGAATACCAAAGCAGTCCCGAACCTGAATGTTGTTTCTCACATGACAGTGACTTCACATGCGTGATCTTTTTAGTGCGTAAAATATTTGTTATGTTACAAACACCGGGCAACGTGCCGCTCTGGTGAAGACAACGTAGGCGAATTCGAGAAACAGCAGGCATCAAGGTCAAGTCCGATGTTTGTCCTTTAGAATTTCCATGGTTTCATAAAACATTTCAGATGGAAACCTCGTTGGTCAAGGTTTTTGTCTGCTTCAGTTCTGGTCAGATGTAACCTAAGCCACTTTCTTATTTGACATCGGAAACTACCATCCTGTGTCTGACTGAGACTCATTCATTGGTGTTAAGCATTTTCAGTAAAACTACTGGAACCGCTTTCCTTATAACGGCTGTGTGCTCTACTGTATAAGCCTATTTTATTCGTTTTTACTCATTTATCAGGTGCCGTAGGACCAGCGCAAGGCAAAGCAGCCTGGTCACTGAAAGAGTCAATACGTACTTTACAGAATACTGATTAGAAAATTTATCAGCGAAAGAACTAAGGAATTGTTGTACTTTCAACAATCATGATAATCTACTATATAAGAAATTATCAGCATCGATTGAGATAATGAACCCAATATTTACCTGGGTTTCAGCCCAAATAATTCAGCCTTCTTCAGAAAATATACCTGACTATAATTTGTGAAGAGGGCATGGTCTAGAAATAACAGGCTGTTTTAGTTTTATTTCTAGACCATGTCTTCTTCGACTAATTATATATTCGGCTTTATCTTCTGAAGAAGGCTCAATTATATGGGCTGAAACCTAGATAAAGGTTGGTTTTATTACTGCAGTCGAGGCTGATAGTATCTTATAAACTAAAGAATTTCTATAACACGAAAGAAAGTGGAAGAGTGAACGAATAAAATTATCAACTACAGCGAGGACTTCCTGTTCAAATCAGGAGTGTGTCATAAGGAAACCTTTCAACATAGGTTTGAAAACTGGCAGGCTACTCTCTCAGTTCTTTTTCGGGTCTGCTAGAATCCAACTTCTTAAACAGTGCAAAACTTTCTGAGCAATGTTTAAGGAAGTGTAATGCGAATGTAATTCGTTGCTCTGTCTGATGTTCACTGACTGAGTCAGTGTTGTCAGTAACAAACCTCATAATGAAGTATATGTAAAGGGATGGCAGAGACTGAACAAGAGACAACGGCCAATACTAAGTTTGCGATCTGACGCCAAAGATCTGGCTGACCGGATTTTTTTGGACTTCCCTTGATGCGCACACAGAGCTGGCCCAAAATACGAAACCACAGAAGGTAATAGCGTGAAAGTAAGAGAAGTGCACAAATCTTTCCATTTCGGTGTCAGAGGCAATGGAGATGATGCTCATTGTGAAGATACCAGCATTCTTCGCTCCCTGTAGATCTAGCACGTGCTACTTTCAAAAAGGTTTTCCATCTACCCTCAGTCCTAAGTATTTAAAGTGATCAATTTCATGATGACCACTCTGGGGTAGTACAGTTTCGCTTTAACAGAATTTCGTTTTTGGAACTATGTGGCCGGCCGGGGTGACCGAGCGCTTCTAGGCGCTACAGTCTGGAACCGCGCGACCGCTACGGTCGCAGGTTCGAATCCTGCCTCGGGCATGGGTATGTGTGAGATTTCCTTAGGATAGTTAGGTTTAAGTAGTTCTAAGTTCTAGGGGACTGATGACCTCAGAAGTTAAGTTCCATAGTGCTCAGAACCATTTTTTTTTTAAATATGTATTGCATATTGTTGCAGCTAAGCACTGACACGTTCTCTCAAAGTCTCGTACTCGACTAGTCTATTAGCTAGATCTTTTACATTAATTGATGGACTGTTACTTGTCTTATTTTGTGTGTCTGTTCTCCAGAGACAACAGTGACGTATGTTTAGAGTTTTATTTAGTCACTTTGAGAACACTGCACCTAAAGTCTGACTATAATGAAATCCAAAATTGAGGAATCGTTACGAGAAGCCTTGACTTAAAGTTACGGCCAGCACTTCCTACGCAATGCAAAAGTTAAGGTTTGTACTGTTATAGCGTTAGCACCTGTTTAATTGCAACGATAATATACACCTATGAGCCAAACAGCAATACAGTGGGAAAGCTTGCGTCTCTTCTATTGCCAGGTCGTCCATTCGCTCTCCACCAACATTGAAGTCGAAGGGTTAGAAATACATTACGCCTAATTCCACTGGTTTCCAACTAAATTGTAATTGACTAACTATGGTGGGCCATTTCTTCGTGTTTACTCTTTAAAATACCGAGTAGGGTTCTCTAGGAACCCCAGAGTGTCATTTTGGCGCTGCTGCTGCAACTGTAAGAAATAATTTGTTCTTGATTTTTATATGTGGCCTTTACCTGTTTCAGATACGTAACACATAATTCGATCTATGGATTGTTAATTAGAAAAATATAAAGCAAATGAGAAGACACTCTGTGTCGCGGTATGACCCCACTACGTTACATATTGTGATGTACTCGTATTTAATTTTTTTGTTATTTTCATAACGTGAATGCTATAAATTTTCAAAAATGGCTATTAATCAAATCTCAAATGATGACAACCTTTGGATGTTGGATGAGTTCAATTTCAGTGACGCAGAAGATGCATGGAGCATACCTGGTGAGGACTTTATTCCAGAACAAGATGCGTCAGAATCGGAAGATAACCTTGAAGTGATTTCTGAAAAAGGTGATATGTATGCCCTGTGGAACTGGTGATTAAGATTCTGCTAAAGGAGAAGAGTTCAGTGCAAAGACAGGAACAAAATAGACCAATCAGTGTTCCTGTGATTCAGCACCCCCAGTATAACACTGTCAAATGATCTACCAGGCGAACGAAGCAAGTGATCTTGCAGCCACAATGACCGATGTTTCAACACATTCTTTGATTAACAAATTGTAGATACTGTATGCATCTTCACCAACGCTGGAGTTTCGTATTTTGTTCACCATTACAGTGCAAATGCTGCTATAAACAGAATGAGAATTGGGACACGATTATATGCTGCCGAACTGAGAGTGATTTTTGGTGTACTTCTGATAGCTAGAACTGTTCCCTGCCGAATGGAAACAGTTCCTGAAATGTGGACAGCAGATGGAAACATTCGTCGTGCAGATTAAGCTTATCCATTACGGATGTTTAGGAACCTTTGACCTTTCAATATAAATACAGAAAACAGCAACCAATCATTTTTGAAATAGTTATGTATTCCATGAACAGGTTTTCAAACATTTCCAGGCTCATCTTCAGAGGGTGTGCAGGAGCAATGTCCCCTCCTGTGAACTATCTGAAGATGAGGCTGAAAAGGTTCGAGACCTGGTTCACGGAATAAATAACTATTTCAAAAAGAGACTGATTTCTGTTTTCTATATTTATATTCGTCGTGTAGTTTCTGCTACTGCCTTGGCCCAGAATCGAATTGCACACAATTTTCAGTTTATCAAGTTTCACGATAAGTCTTATTTACTTTAAATGTACATTTAAAAATCCAAAGAACCTAATCTGAGTAACCTTCTAAATTCTGTATTGAGGAAAAAAATAAAAAATAAATATGCGGGTTACGCATAAAATTCCAGCTTGGTAAGCAACGTTGACAGTTTACGCTTGACATCTTAAGGCGGTGGCTTGTTTGCTTCAGCGATACAGACAGCCGTATCGCAGGTGTAACCACAATGGAGGGGCATATGTTGAGAGGCCATTAAAAGTAGCTGTGTCCCATCGATCGTACGCCGACGATAACACCACGTTCAAACTCACTTAAATCTTGATAACCTGCCATTGTAGCAGCAGCAAAGGATTTAACAACTGCGCCAGACACTGCGTTGCCGAACGCAGCGCCGTATTCTGCCTGTTTACATATCTCTGTATTTGAATACGCATGCAGTTTCTTTGGCGTTTCAGTGCAGAAGTAGAAGGCGACATAGATGAAGATGTGATGAGAGATATGATACTGAAAGAAGAATTTGTGGAGCACTGAAAGACCTAAGTCGAAACAAGGCCCAGGGGTAGGCAACATTCCGTCCGAACTACTGATAACACTAGAAGAGCCAACAATGACAAAACTCTTCTATCTGGTGTGCAAAATGTATCAACAAAATCAAGACAAGGATAATGGAATGTAGCCGTATTAAATCAGGTTGTCTGGACTGATGGTAGAAGCATAGAGGATATAAAGTTTAGACCGGCAATGGCACGAATGTGTTTCTGAGGAAGAGAAATTTGTTGACATCAAGTATAGATTTAAGTGTTAGGAAGTCTTTTCTAACCATATTCGTGTGGAGTGTAGCCATGAATGCATGTGAAACATCGATGATAAACAGTTTACACAAGACGAGAATAGAGGCTTTTGAAAGGTGGTGCTACAGAAGAATGATGAAGATTAAATGGATAGATCACGTAACTAATGAGATGATACGGAGTAGAACTGAGTAGAAAAGAAATTTGTGGCACAGTCTGACTAAAAGAAGAGATCGGTTCACAGGATACACACTGAGACATCAAGGGATCTTCAGTTTAAAACTGGAGGGAGCTGTGGGGAATAAAAATTGTAGAGGGGGACCCAGAGATGAATACAGTAAGGAGATTCAGAAGGATGTGGGTTCGAGTAGTTATTCAGAGATGAAGAGACTATCACAGGATAGAATAGCATGGAGAGCTCATTGAATCGTGTTTGGACTGAAGATCACATTAACATACGACAGCAACTCGCCGAGCCTGTATATTTTCGGCTAGATGGTAACAAAAAAAATGGTTCAAATGGCTGTGTGCACTATGGGACTTCTGAGGTCATTAGTACCCTAGAATTTAGAACTACTTAAACCTAACTAAGGACATCACACACATCAATGCCCGAGGCAGGATTCGAACCTGCGACAGTAGCGCCTAGAACCGCTCTGCCACCCCGGCTAGCAGATGGTAACACTTTGATGATATGAACACCATAAAAAAACGACAGACAAAGCGCAAAGCTTTACTGTTGTCACAGCGACGATATAGGGCTAATTGACCGTGTTCTATGGAAGAGTCCGATGCTTTTAGCCATAGGGAGTACCAGTAGGTAGGTTCTGTGGGATAAATATGAAGAGGGCAGAATTAACGACGGTTCTGAGACATCAATTTAAAAAGAAGTTCTGAATTTAGCTTAAGAATGCGGAACAAAACCGCGTCAAACTGAAAATATAATATAAACTCTTACGTGATTTCAGCCTCAAATTGTAACGGTTCACTTTTGTTTTCGAGAAATGAATCAATAAATTAAATAATAAGTACAACGCGCCTTTCGAAACGCCCTTGCAATTGCGATTTTCGTAAAACTATCGTCTTTTATATAAAACCTTTGATTCACAGTACACCTACTAGTCAGAAAATGGAGTCAATCCCAATAACAATGATCGGCTTGCTGGACGAGCTGTATTAGCGGTAGCTCTGCATCGCGGTGTAGCTTGCTCGCCAGGTTTCGAGAGGGTGCGTTTCTGGATGAGGTATCGAATATATTGCTTCCCCCTACTTATACCTCCCGAGGAGATCACGAATGTAAAATTAGAGAGATTAGAGCGCGCACGGAGGCTTTCAGACAGTCGTTCTTCCCGCGAACCATACGCGACTGGAACAGGAAAGGGAGGTAATGACAGTGGCACGTAAAGTGCCCTCCGCCACACACCGTTGGGTGGCTTGCGGAGTATAAATGTAGATGTACGTCATAAATAAGTTCAGTTATGTTGTGGAACGACTGTCAAAATATCAAATTAAAAAGGGAATAACTTTTTTTAAATTGATACCTTCGATAATAATGGATAAGCATAAGCAGACTGGTCCCAGAGTATCGTAATTCACGGACAAATAAATGTGGCACCATGTGTTCACTGCAGAATCAACGACAATGAATTTTTATCAAACTTGCTGTGACACACGTGCGAAAGAAATCCTAGATAGACCCTTGGCGAAGTTAATCCTTCCTACTGGAGACGGAAGCTATATTTCCATAAGCGGTGGACGTGAATATTTATGTATATAGCTCTAATTCCTTCCTCTGAACTGAGACAACACCACACTCCCCCCATTCAGGGGAGCAAACATTTTTCCCAAACACTATGTTCTTCTGAAAAGATGCGTTAGACAAAAAAAAAAAAAAATAACTTGGGACCAGCCGAGCGTCAAACCTTAGGTTTGGTGGCTTGACTGTTGTGGTACCGAAGCTTACTAGGATTCGTAAACAAACTTCCAAATCTAAACTTCCATAGTTCGTAGCACTAACTTCCATGCACGAATATAGGCAATACCGATAGTTATGACTAGTTGATTGGCTCGTCATGAACATCTGAATTAGGTTTACATGTTAGCGGAACGTCGTTCAAAAAAATTAACTGTCAATGAAAAACGTAGCTCTACACGCCATAGCCTTGTGAATATGGTTCTTCATCCATTGGGCTGGCTCTCATTTCAGAGCTTACTTCCAACGAAGACTAAGAATATCAAACATCGGCTTGTAATTACTGGCTAATCTTAAGAAAAAAATGTTTATAACATTGAAAACACAAAAATGTCTGAGTCGCCCTTGTCCGATATCCAGTGCAATTGGTATACACTAGAAAGACGGGCGCTAGTCTATAGTGGTGTTCTTCCTGTTATCATCACCGTGTAACAAGTGATGTTGAAAAAATCATGAAAATTAGTAGATTGTATGACAGTTCCCATCATAATTCATTAGTATATGTATGTGTGCTCTGTCACCAACATGTTTTCAACTATAACAATTATTTAATGCTATTTTGTCGAAAACTGACGTTTTGAGACCATCATTGTGTACAAAATATAAGTTGATTCTTGTAGAGAAGATAATCGCAACTAGACAATTTTCATAATGTTATTTATCGACACAAATAGCATCGTTGCCGATTTCGAAAAGACAGATTCATCATTAGTCGAGTTGTTCAGATTAAGATACACTTTTGTTGTAGGTACTTTAGTTTTCGCATTTTATTCCCCCCATGTAGTGAAAATTCCTTGCGGTGGTGGTGCGTCCGAAAACCTCAAACCACACGAACACACACACACGCGCGGTGGTGGTGCCCTACAACCAAAATCTGATGTGAGAAATTGTCTGTTTCACTGTAACTGTGCCTCAAAACTATATCATTCAACGTAAAAAAATTATCAAAGTGAAAATATTTTAAAAACAATTCCAGTGATATTATTGATTGCCAAAGTCGTTGATGACGTTTCGCCACAGTTTTATTCGATTCAGACATTGATGTAAGGTATCAGAGAAATAGTGAAGTCATCGTAAAAAAAAAGAAAAAAAAACGGAAAATCTGTACTCTGCAGTAACCTGCAAAGCAATCAACATTTCATTTAATAACCACATGTGCCGGGCAAATAGTAATCAAACATGTAGTGAACTAACGAAACTTAGATTCAGTGGGACACTTGTATTATGCGGACGCGTAAGGACACAATTCCAATTCCATAAACTATATACCCCTACGACTTAGTTGATTGCGTGTTCACAAAACTTACGGCGTACCGTAGATTGTTGTCGAGCATTTTTTCAATTATAAGTCAACATTTGTGTAGTGTCTTGATCCAGTACGCATGCGTTGAGTACATTACAAAGAACAACACTGCACATTAATCGACGTATATTTAGATTATCTACCAAAATGTCTCTGGCTTTACCCCGTTAGCGCCAGATGAAACGCATTGTGCAACGAGTGTGATTCTGCAGGTACAGTTGTTTCTTACTGAGATCGCAATACCCTATATTTCCTTAGATAGTACGGCAAGATAGCAACCAATTAATCCGCAGTGCTGTTCTATGTAATACTTTATTACCACCTCCGACGAAGAGATAATGAAATTTAACACTACATTGCCACAGATATAGGAGAAATTGCATCCTCATTAATCAAAACTTTCAACGAATATCTTTCAACACTCTTAACGCTTGAGTACACTCATCATAATTAACAAACTGTAGGTAGCAGCAATATATGGCATAATTAGAACCTCTATACTATCTGAACTGATTTTACTAATTCAGCCGTTTTCCCTAGTGTTTCGTTCCATCTTCAGTTGTGTAAGTAATAGTGTGCAATAAGCTCCTGATGGGGCATGTACATCCACAGCATAAAGATAATGATAACTCGAATATTAAAACGTCTAAAGTAGCAGGAGAAACTACAGTTAACACAAGTCAAACACGACCACGGATTAAAAAGGAAAATACTTCCGAACAAAACACACGCAAAATTTGAACGATATAGGGTCTTTGAAATTCCTATGTTGTTTAGTGAAACTGAGTTTCTGTTGGAAATTAGTAAAGATTCTGTCACAGCGTACATTAAACATGAAAACAGAAACCTTTGCATGTCCCGTAGAAAAAGAGCTACTTTCGCAATAATTTCGCTCACGCTCTTCTTCTTATGCACAGCAATTAAAGGTTGTATCCAGCTGTCAGGCTATATGTACATTAAAAAGTTGGGCAAAGATATTGAAAATCACAGAGCTTTGCTAGACTAGGTATTGCTATAAAGGATCTTCCACTGAGTGGTAGAGTTACAAGTTAACGTGAGAAATGACTCACGGTTTTTGCGGACACCATGCTGGAGATTAACGTGAAGAACTGTTGACAGATAACCTAACCTACCACTTTTGAAATAAACGTAAAACCCCTGAAGTCAATATACTTGTCCTTATAATGACATTTATTACACCATATGTGCCTACTCCGAAACACATAATTCGTTTCTTTTGAGTTCTACAACAAGAAATCAGTTATGTGTAATACGCCACGTGAAGAGACTTATTTTTGGACGCTATTTAATATGCACAGTGAATAAGTTACAGTCTTGAAAAGGAATACTGAACACAAAAAATGCAAGCACTAGTTCACAGCATAAAAGACTCGGGTCCTTCAACAAGACCAGAGAAAAAAGTATATTATGCAACAATCTTCCGGATAAATTTTGAAGGTAACGTCTCTGCCTCGAAAGATACGTATACAGTCATTCGTACGTTTCTATCTTGCTATCCGTCCTCAGTCTGGATTAACACCAAGGAAAGCGGAATGAGACGTGCGTTATTCTGTGATACCACAAAAATTGTAGAATACAATACAATTGAAGAATAAAAATATACACTCCGAAGAAGACTACCTTAGACGTAATGTAAATATGATTTTCTACGTGAATGAAGCGCTAAACAATGTAAATTTACTAACAGAACAGAAGCAGAAGGAAATAACGCTTGAAAACATGTAACTGACAAACACCTCGCGCTGTTTTAGCAAGAAACGCGCCATTAGTGTCATCTGCCGTCACAATTCGCAAGAACTGCTTGCTGATGTGACAGCTAACAGTCTTACGTCTCCGAGAAACGGACGAAATAGATTCGAATCTTACCTCAGGTCTCGAAGCATCGATCATTGTGTTGTCTTCACTGTGACCGAACGTTGCCATCTCGGGTCTCGGATGCAGTCCGTCTTGTAGTCGTCAACAACAAATTACGGTAGCCGATTCGCCTTACGACGCCTAAGACTGCCTTGACGGGTCCCCAACAACTTCTTGACAGCCAGATACGCGCGTCCTCCCTGTGGAGTTGCGAAACAAAGACTGTCGCAAGCTTTAGCGAAGGGGTGGTACCAACACCAGCCACAGACAGGGGTAGGGGCAGGGGAGGGGGTGAACTAGACTCGAGACAGTACCTGGTAGGCTCGCATGCTGGCACCAAAGGCGGAAAGTGAGTCATCCGCAATTCAAACAATTTATCTCAACCGTCTCAGGCCATTTTGGGACCTCTACGGCAAACGAAGAGGTAACCACAATAGAGTTGAGCCATTCTCATGGTGACTTAAAATTAAAAATACGAGGTTACAGTTTCCGAATAAAGCACAGAGCTATATTTCGCTTGAGCTGTTTCAGGAACACTTTTCTGAGGCAAGTGTCCATGTCATTTTCATCCAGAATACATAACGAGACTGCATATAAAAATACAGAGATGAACTCAGATAAAGGTCTTGGACACGTGAATGACTAGCGCGCGTATGTGGGTGCTAATATTCTGTGACACATTTCAACTTATTTGTTACGGCGATAAATCTTACAGTAGACTTACGTCTGGCTTGAATTGTTTCTTAGACTGGAATCCGCAGACTTTGCTTTGGAGCTTTGGTTTGAATAGACGTCTGGTCAGACCTAAACGTTCTTCGCGTCAGTTTAAACTTTCTCTTTGTTTACTGAACATGAAAAAAACTTAAAATTGTTTCTCTATATTACCGGTTTATTGTCACAACAAGCACCTTCAGCTCTATCAGATAATAATTAAAATAGGAATACAGACACAATTTAAATACAAGCTGAAAGTAGAAACAGTGCTCCCCAAAAGTAAAATATTATAAAATGAAACAGTGGTACAATATTAGTACCTTGCAGATCTTCTTTTTTTCCTTTTTGGGACATCATTGTGCTTACTGGTCTGAGGTTGCCCACCGCGTATTATTCTCTTGTACCAGCGTCTTTACATCAGAGGAGCACCTGCACCCTGCATTCTCAATTAAATGTGTGAGTGTGTTCCAGTCTTTGTCTCTCCCTACATTTTGTACCCTCTACAGCTCTTTCTAGTACGTTGGACATTATTCACTCATGTCTTGACACATATCCTGTCATCGTGTCCCTTCTTGATGTTCGTGTCTTCCTTACGCTGCCTTCTTCGCCGATTCTGCGGAGAACCACCTCATTCACTAAATTACCAGTCCACTTTATTTTCAACGTTCTTCTGTAATACCAGGTCTCAAACAGCTCGGTTGTCCTCTTTTCCGATTTTTTCATAGCCCCTGTGTCACGAGCGAAAAATGCTGTGATCCAAACATACATTCTTAGAAATTTTCTCCTCAAACTAATGTCAATGTGTGATACTAGCAGACGTCTTTCGGCCATCTCAGTAACAAATCACTCCGAGTTCAAATACACTCCTGGAAATGGAAAAAAGAACACATTGACACCGGTGTGTCAGACCCACCATACTTGCTCCGGACACTGCGAGAGGGCTGTACAAACAATGATCACACGCACGGCACAGCGGACACACCAGGAACCGCGGTGTTGGCCGTCGAATGGCGCTAGCTGTGCAGCATTTGTGCACCGCCGCCGTCAGTGTCAGCCAGTTTGCTGTGGCATACGGAGCTCCATCGCAGTCTTTAACACTGGTAGCATGCCGCGACAGCGTGGACGTGAACCGTATGTGCAGTTGACGGACTTTGAGCGAGGGCGTATAGTGGGCATGCGGGAGGCCGGGTGGATGTACCGCCGAATTGCTCAACACGTGGGGCGTGAGGTCTCCACAGTACATCGATGTTGTCGCCAGTGGTCGGCGGAAAGTGCACGTGCCCGTCGACCTGGAACCGGAACGCAGCGATGCACGGATGCTCCCCAAGACCGTAGGATCCTACGCAGTGCCGTAGGGGACCGCACCGCCACTTCCCAGCAAATTAGGGACACTGTTGCTCCTGGGGTATCGGCGAGGATCATTCGCAACCGTCTCCATGAAGCTGGGCTACGGTCCCGCACACCGTTAGGCCATCTTCCGCTCACGCCCCAACATCGTGCAGCCCGCCTCCAGTGGTGTCGCGACAGGCGTGAATGGAGGGACGAATGGAGACGTGTCATCTTCAGCGATGAGAGTCGCTTCTGCCTTGGTGCCAATGATGGTCGTATGCGTGTTTGGCGCCGTGCAGGTGAGCGCCACAATCAGGACTGCATACGACCGAGGCACACAGGGCCAACACCCGGCATCATGGTGTGGGGAGCGATCTTCTACACTGGCCGTACACCACTGGTGATCGTCGAGGGGGCACTGAATAGTGCACGGTACATCCAAACCGTCATCGAACCCATCGTTCTACCATTCCTAGACCGGCAAGGGAACTTGCTGTTCCAACAGGACAATGCATGTCCGCATGTATCCCGTGCCACCCAATGTGCTCTAGAAGGTGTGAGTCAACTACCCTGGCCAGCAAGATCTCCGGATCTGTCCCCCATTGAGCATGTTTGGGACTGGATGAAGCGTCGTCTCACGCGGTCTGCACGTCCAGCACGAACGCTGGTCCAACTGAGGCGCCAGGTGGAAATGGCATGGCAAGCCGTTCCACAGGACTACATCCAGCATCTCTACGATCGTCTCCATGGGAGAATAGCAGCCTGCATTGCTGCGAAAGGTGGATATACACTGTACTAGTGCCGACATTGTGCATGCTCTGTTGCCTGTGTCTATATGCCTGTGGTTCTGTCAGTGTGATCATGTGATGTATCTGACCCCAGGAATGTGTCAATAAAGTTTCCCCTTCCTGGGACAATGAATTCACGGTGTTCTTATTTCAATTTCCAGGAGTGTACATGAAGTGGCATCATGGGGATGCACATAATTACAGATGTAATCACTGAGCGTTGGGAAAATGGTAGTAATATCACATGGTGACAAGCGCGCTAACGAGGATTTAAGAAATTTAAAGAAAAACCTAACGAGTACAATTCTTTTCTTTAACAATATGGTATGGTTTCCTAAATTAATTTCGTTTTTGCATCTAATAAAGATGCTTAGCATCTTACTTGATTAATTAATGATTTTCAAGAGTAGAAATTTTATCACTCGACGTTAGATGATCTGCGTATGGATCCCTATATATATATATCCGGAAAACAAGAGCGTTGAAACTTATCGTGACCACTTTTTAACAGATTCCCGACCGAGTTACAATGCCACTTCATGCAGTCATTTTATGTTAATAAGAGGGACGTAAGATAAAACTGGCCTTGTTGTTGTATTAACATCCGTGGATGTTCGCATCTGTGTAGGCTTTCAAAAATGGTTCAAATGGCTCTGAGCACTATGGGACTTAACAGCTGAGGTCATCAGTTCCCTAGAACTTAGAGCTACTTAAACCTAACTAACCTAAGGACGTCACACATATCCATGCCCGAGACAGGATTCGAACCTGCGACCGTAGCGGTCGCGCCGTTCCAGACTGAAGCGCCTAGAACCGCTCGGCAACATCGACCGGCTGCACGCTTTCACCCGCAAAATAATTATTACTGGGAATATTCGAGAATATATTAGTATGTTCACAGACATCTAGACAGCGGCTTGGTGGCTGTTTCAGGGGCGACGTACGTGTGTGGAGAAGAGACATTATTCAAACATTGTAAGGTGAAAATGCAGGGCGGCCAAAATAAAATAAAAAAATGGTCGAAAATGGTATCCGGAATTTCGTGCAAACAGAATCTAAATGGTGGTGCAGAGAAAATAAAAGAATTGTCCGAAGCGGGGCCGAACACTAGAAAACTGGGTACGCGTAAAAGATAGCCGACAGAAAGGCAGACAAAATACAAGCACTGATTAGGTGTGAAAATGGGAATGACAACATTTTAAATCTCAAATCATCTGCTACATACCGGTTTAAAGTTACGAAACCAACGAGCGCTCCGTTGGTGTAAGATCAACTCGTCAGTGAACGTAAACTCTTCCTATTGCAAGTACATTCCACGCCAATTTCCCAACAGCCCATTCTCCGGACTGTTCACCGACATAACCTGTATAAATCACTGATACTTTACTCCTCTACGACAGTTACCTACGCAGATGTATTTGGTATTAATTTTTGCCTAAGGCCACATACACGGCATCATTATCTGTTGAGACTCACTGTCACGTAGTCCTCGGAAGATTTAAATACGTCACATGCAGCGGTTGGACAAAACTGTGGAAACAACACGACAAACGCTTGGCTGAACATATTTGCTTGTGCTAGCCAAGTCTAGAGGTTGCGCTGTTGTAAATGACTTCGAATGGCACCTATGCAACGCCCTGAGTACGTTGCATGTGTCACCTGCGATCAGAAAAGTATTCTGTGTAGTGGTGAGTGCATTACGTAGGAGAAATGGTATAAGATGCCTTTAAAAGTACCCAAGATCTGTATTTATCCATTCCGAATCGAGTGAAAGCTGTTTTGAATGCCAACGGGTTTGCTACACCGTATTCGGCATGGTAATTTGTTGTATTTTTGTTATTTCCAGAAACAGGCTCGAAGGGGCGCATGTGTTCATTTACCTGAAATACCAGCACCAGTGAGTTGTGAAGAGCACAGTTAAGAGTTTTTTTACACTACAAGCAAGCATCCACTTTTCGCAGCAGATCGAAATATTATCTAGGTCATCCAGAGCATTTGTGCAGTTTTTATCAGGTAGTATTTCTTTATACGTAGCTGCTTCATCTGCAAAAGTCTGAGTTTACTATTGTCATTGTCAACCAGGTCAATAATACATTAAAAAATGAATAGCACAGTCTGACAAGAAGACCATCGGACCTCGAAGCCTTGTTTAGCGTCGGCCGAAGTGGCCGTGCGGTTAAAGGCGCTGCAGTCTGTAACCGCAAGACCGCTACGGTCGCAGGTTCGAATCCTGCCTCGGGCATGGATGTTTGTGATGTCCTTAGGTTAGTTAGGTTTAACTAGTTCTAAGTTCTAGGGGACTAATGACCTCAGCAGCTGAGTCCCATAGTGCTCAGAGCTCAGAGCTTGTTTAGCTGTACAGACTTTGGGTGTGTTGCAGCACAACCGCGCTAGTACTTGCATCACTCATCTTTGCAGTTATGAAAGGACTAAAATGAGGTAGTACTTCAACATCCTTTTTGAAGGAACATCTGGAAACGGAATCCGGTATCTATTCTTTTGCTTTGCTACTTTTAATTTCCACTCCTGCGTTATCCATGAGTGTTTGGACAGTAATTTCGGTGCAACTGATATGGTTAACAAATTAATTTTTTTGGGGTCGTGGGAGAGTTTGCTACGGTAGTCGCTGAAGGCTTCACGCATTGCCCATTTGAAGGTCAAAAATGACTCGCTCAGCACCTCTGTCTCTGTAACCTCATGCCTTGTTTTATAATTAGGCAGCAGTCGCATTTCCTTAGAAGCTTTTCACAGACACTGCATACAATGTAGGATCTCTCTCATCATGAAAGGTTCAAGATTGGGACATTTCCGTGAGTCCTAATCCGCTGACTATCTAGCACTATTGTGTTGAGGAAAGGTAGAGGAAAGAGAGGCAATTCTGACGTTGCGGTTAATAATGGAAGCAAGACTAAAGAAAAATTAAGACCCGTTCATGGGATTTGTCGACCTGGAAAAAGTGTTCGACAATGTAAAATGGTGCAAGATGTTCGAAATTCTGAGAAAAGTGGGGATAAACTATATAGGACTCAGGTAATATACAATATGTACAACAGTCGAGAGGGAATAATAAGAGTGGACGACCAAGAAAGAAACGCTCGTATTGAAAAGGGTGTAAGACAAGGATGTAGCCTTTCGCCCCTACTGTTCAATCTGTACATCGAGGAAGCAATGACGAAAAAAAAAGAAATTTTCAAGAGTGGAATTAAAATTCAGGGTGAAAGGATATCAATGATACGATTCGCTGATGACATTGCTATCCCGAGTGAAAGTGAGGAAGAATTACATGATCTGCTGAACAGAATGAACAGTCTAATTAGTATACAGAGTATGGATTGAGAGTAAATCGAAGAAAGAAGAAGGTAATGAGAAGTAGTAGAAATGAGAACAGCGAGAAACTTAAAATCAGGATTGATGGTCACGAATTATATGAATTATATGGAGTTAAGAAATTCTGGTTCCTAGGCAATAAAATAACCAATGACGGACGGAGCAAGGAGGACATCAAAAGCAGACTAGCAATGGCGAAAACGGCATTCCTGGCCAAGAGAAGTCTACTAATATCAAATATCGGCCTTAATTTGAGGAAGAAATTTCTGAGAATGAACGTCTGGAGTACAGCACTGTATGGTAGTGAAACATGGAGAGTGGGAAAATCGGAGGAGAAGAGAATCGTAGCATATGATATGTGGTGCTACAGACGAATGTTGAAAATTAGTTGGACTGATAAGGTACGCAATGATGAGGTTCTGCGCACAATCGAAGACGAAAGGAATGTGTGGAAAACACTGATAAGGAGAAGGTACAGGGTGATAGGACACGAGGGTATGACTTCCATGGTGCTAGAGGGAGCTGTAGAGGGAAAAAACTGTACAGAAAGACAAAGATTAGAATACATCCAGCAAATCCATTGAGGACGTAGGTTGCAAGTCTACTCTGATATGAAGAGGTTAGTACAGGAGAGGAATTCGTTGCGGCACGCGTCAAACCAGTCAGACGACTTATGACCCAAAAACAAAAAAAAAACAAAAAAAAAACGGTGACGTCCGACCAGCAGGTAGCTGATTCGAGTCCTCTCTGCAGAAGATAGTGACGAGACCTGCATGCGGTCTGACACAGAGACAGGAAAGCGGCGTAAAGTTGTCAACCTCCAGCTAGTGAGCCAATATCATGGACTAAGTGGCTAACCTCTTCTCAGTGATCCAAGGAATAATAGAAATTTCACATTATGGTGATCATGAAATGAATTTTAAAACATCTGCAGCCATCTCCTTTGCATTTAGTTTATTTACGCATCCATTTTCTGTGTTCCCTTACACCACCTTCACACTGGTTGCGTAAATAAATTAAATACAAAACAGACGGCTGCAGGTGTTTAGAATTTTCATTTCGCACTGAGCAGCTGACATCCCTGTAAGCATCTACTACAAGGGTTGAAGTATAAAGTATGTGAATAAAAATAGCCTAGGTTCCAATTTATTTTTTCTTAATTAACGACGCTTTTCGCTTTCGTGTGACAAATCACGATTATCTTAAAACTTTCCTCTTGCAACATGTTAAAAACTACAAAACGACTCTGTGCTACACTGAAGCACGCGTAGAATCTAATGAGCCCGTAGAGACGTTAATAAAATGCTAATAGCAGTCCAGAATAGTGCAATAGCAGTAGCACACACTTATTTAAAAGATCATAGTAATCAGACCTTCGAAAGGCTACGTTAAGCTCGTCAGTTTCCTAGGGTGATGTTCGAGAAGAGTAAGCTATCCCGGTACCGAATGCCAACATCTGTCAGAATCGCAGTATTTTTTGTGTAGTATTGCAACGGGAAACGCCGCGAAACAAGCATCGACGGCAGGGAATCTATGAGACTGTGGGCGGTAACAGACGCTGAATACGAACCCAGACAGTTCCCAGCTATCTTTTTGCAAGTGGCCTCTGCTCTTGTAATGCACGGTTTGGATACCATTAAGCACAGGATACTGATATGCCGGACGCTGGCAGAGTGTGGGGGAACCTGGTTACGTGAAAATAGCGAGAGGAGCAAAGTTTCGTTCACAGCTGAGCAGCGATTTGGAGAACAGACCAGGAGTTGACAGCTTAAAGTATGGAACAAGAATCAACCACATTTTTAAGCAAGAAACAGAAACAGTTGAAGTTTAACTGTCGAGTACGCATTTTGCAATCTATGATCTAAAGGCGTTTTTCTTTCTCCTTGTTTATAAAGCACGACAAATATACAGCCCCGCCAAAGGAACCGGAACAATCACTTCGGGCAATCGTTATCTGCGAATACAAACAACTTTCATTAAGTGTCAAAAAGACGTGAGATTGTAATTGAGCTGTCTTGTGCTAGCTACAACAGTAGAAGCCGTCCATGATGAACCGTTCAAAAGTGCAAAAATCACTGGCGAGAAACGCAGCCGAAGTACAAGGTGATCGCTGCATTCATTATGAAGAGGGACGTTAATGACCATTAACTAAAAAACAAGTTTACGACGAGATCCGCTTTCCTTACTTTCATTAAGTGTCAAAAAGACGTGAGATTGTAATTGAGCTGTCTTGTGCTAGCTACAACAGTAGAAGCCGTCCATGATGAACCGTTCAAAAGTGCAAAAATCACTGGCGAGAAACGCAGCCGAAGTACGTGATCGCTGCATTCATTATGAAGAGGGACGTTAATGACCATTAACTAAAAAACAAGTTTACGACGAGATCCGCTTTCTTGAAAATGACATGCAAGTAGTATGAGCCCGGATCTGATAGAGCAGCGTTCACGTCGAAGAGTCCGGAGATAACATTTTCTGCCTGCGAGAATTGTAGCTTTGTCATCCCCTGAAAGCTTGTTAACAGTTACTGCACATATTTGTTTCATATTCATGCTAGGTAGATGTCGATATTAAACTAAAAGCCTTGTCGCAGTGGTAACTTCAATTCCAATCAGATCACGGAAGTTAAGCTCTCTTGGGTTTGGCAAGCACTTGGATGGGTAACTATCCGGATCTGTCGAGCGCAACTAGTATGCCGGGTGTACTCAGCCGTTGTGAGGCCAGCTAAGGAGGTCCTTGAGTGATAAGTAGGAGTTCCAGAAGCGAAACCTGATAACGGCTAGAAGAGAGGTGTGCTGACCACATGTCCCGCCAATCTGCATCCTACGACGCTGTCGGCCTTGGATCAATAGCGTTACACCATTCGTGGCCCGTTCAGACGGTGTTCCGTTTCGCCGGCTAGAGTGGCCGAGCAATTCTAGGCCCTTCTATCTGGAACCGCGCGACTGCTACGGTCGCAGGTTCGAATCCTGCCTCGGGCATGGATGTGTGTGATGTCCTTAGGTTAGTTAGGTTTAAGTAGTTCTAAGTTCTGGGGGACTGATGACCTCAGATGTTAAGTCCCATAGTGCTCAGATCCATTTTTGTGTTCCGTTTCGACATGTAACTATTATTCGTATCTGTGTTGTTTGGTCCACTGAAGATATGCAGCATCATGTGCCACTATGAGCAAACGAATTTGCGAGGTATCCAACTCCGAATGTCCACTGCTTGGCGTTCCATGCACAAAGCTTACTCGGAAACTGATTAACTGTGGTCACTGATTATTGTCACTGACAAGGCTATTCTCCAATTCCTGCATCTTATATTTTTAATTTTTCTGCAAGAAGTACAGTGGGCTGTTCGAAATTCCACCTATTGAAGAGTCGCGGTTCTGTTCGGTCCATTATCAGACAGACGGATAGTGGGACAGCTGCGACATCACAGTTGGAAATAAATGGGAGGTGCTTACCAGTCCTGGGATTCGCCTTACAACCCAGCAAAATCTCCCAAAAAGCTTGATGGGAACCGAGGATTGGAAACATTACTTTTATTCCTGGATGTCCGCCTTCGTCGAGGACTTTCTCGCAGCCAAAAAATAAATTTGTGAATGTGATAAGTATGTATATGTTGTATCTGTATGTATGTATGTATGTGCTGGGTAACAGCATGTGGAGAGTCCTTGTATGGCTTGGGTGTCTCTACGATCTTACGCCGTCTTACGTGGCTTCATGTAGCAGAACTTTTCCTGTGGACACTCTGGATAAACCTCTTTGATATGCTATCAAACTGGTCAGTTCATTCACGGCGAGGTCATGAACAAATGAACCACGTTAGCTCCTTCTCCCATTCTGTCACGCTTCCACGACGACGCATCTTGTTGAGCTAATTCCATACGACCGAAGGGCACATACAAGTGTTTCCAAAAAAAATGGTTCAAATGGCTCTGAGCACTATGGGACTCAACTGCTGTGGTCATAAGTCCCCTAGAACTTAGAACTACTTAAACCTAACTAACCTAAGGACAGCACACAACACCCAGCCATCACGAGGCAGAGAAAATCCCTGACCCCGCCGGGAATCGAACCCGGGAACCCGGGCGTGGGAAGCGAGAACGCTACCGCACGACCACGAGATGCGGGCGAGTGTTTCCATTGCCGTGACTTACGTCGTGGTCACGTGACCGCCTTGTGTCGCGTGAACACCAACTACTGTGCTCCAATGTGAGAAGAGTTGTTTTTTTAATGGGGATGATCATTATACTTTACGTTGACGTTTTGTACTGAACAGTTATACACACACACGATGCAGGCTAAAATTTACCAAACTTATTAAACAAATGTGGAAGTGGGTGTTTATCAGCAACAGCATTAAGAAAAAACTCAGCAACACAATGACTCCCACGAGAACGCCGACGGCCACACAACAGTCGACGTGTTAAAATCGTAAAATACTCAGTAACGCAGAGGTCATCTAGAGTATCAATGCCACCAAATATGCTGGATTGATGGACCACAGCTGTATTATGCACGCGGTAACTTCTATCTACGGCGCACAGATATGTCACGTCACTCAAATTCTATACGCAAAAGACGGAACTGTTACAGTGAAACTTATCTGACCCAGTAACGCCAACTATTTTCTAAACACACAACGCAAATGTACTATCGTTTTTCGTAACTGCAACATTTATTGGCACTGAATATTTAATACGTCACCGCTTTGACTGTATTTACTTGCATTCAAATGTTGACGTTAAAAGATAATTACGCAGTCTCGTTTAGTGAGAATTGGTGAAACAGTGATAATAATTGTTGTTTCCTATCATCGTTTTTTGATGACGACTGTGGCTGTGAGCGTACATGTAATTAAGTAGGATTAAACATTTTTACGTCACTTGTGATAACCTAAAACCTCATCAGTATATACAGCTTGTAAAAAAGGAAAAAAAATGACCGTATGGCATCGTCGGCTGGGAAGCCCCATGTGGGGAAGGTCGGCCGCCAAGAGAAAGTCTTACTTCAGTGGACTACACATTGGGCGGCTTGCGCGCCGGCGATGAGGATGAAATGATGATGAGGACAACACCACAGCCAGCCCCCGAGCGGAGAAAATCTCCAGCCCGGCTGGGAATCGAACCCAGGCCCGCTTGCATGAGAGGCGAACACGTTACCACCCAGCTAAGCAGACACGCAAAGACAAAAATTTTGAAAGAGAGAAACTGCAGACAGATATCATAAGTTGCACGTCGTAGTAATATAATACAGTGAAGGTCCAGAGTCCAAGAACAACTACACGTCGCCCCATCGTTATCCGAAATTGTCAGTTTGTTTGCGCGAAGCTATTATTTTATCTTCGTGGATAATAACCTCTGGTTTTTACTAACAATTGGTACAGTTCTACCATTGGTATGGCCTCTTGTTTAGGGCAATGCGACAGAAAGTTGGCAGACGACATTCTACAAGAGGAGGCTGCCCGCCGAATTCCGCGGCCAGTACGGTTAGGAACTTGCTTGGAAGACGCGTGGCATCACGCCTCCTAAGCATTTGTGCATGCTACATTTATTTTCTGTTTACGTTTACTGCCTGTCTACTAGCATATTTCACGCCTTTGTCACTATGATTTTACTCTGTTTCACAAATATGGTAATTAAGGTCACGATTTCAAAGTAGTTGTACACGCTGTAATCTGTTGTGTGTTTTTACTTTTTTTTAAATAAGTAAATGGTGTCCTCATGTCATTTCGTTGTTTCTGTGGAGATGTCTTTAGGAAGTTTGAGATGTAAATGAAGTATACAACGGACAGTATTATCGAAGGTAATTGCAAGTGACTGCTCTAATATTCTAATTGACAAAATATTCTTGGGATCGAGGACTATGTTCCTCGATGCATCACTGACAATTATGCGCCTGTCCTCGTCATCACGGATTTCTTCCACATTTATGTTATGTGCAGAGCTTGGCCAGAAATGAAAGTGACAGATAACGGAGCTCCAGATGGTCAAGCGCTTAGAGAAATATAGCGTTTTTGGCGCGGATCGGGTGAGTTAGGGCCATTTATTTTACCATAACTTCCAGGTAGCGCTTGGTGCAGAGGAAAGACTACAGAAGTAACCCGAGTATTCTGGAGCTGAGTCCTTCTGCGAAATCCTTTTTCTTTTCAATTTTTAAGTTACTTACTCTGCAAGTGAACCAAAATGTCTGTCAGTATATTGCATTTATTTTCATAAGAGGGATGGAAAGGAGTCGGGAGCTAGTAGCAAAGCGAATGAGCTTCGTTGCCGTAGTTGGCGTTGCCTTCCAGCGGCCGATGGGGCCGCTTTTACCTGCGCAGGGAAAACCTAACGTTCGCGTGCCGCTGCCGAAGGCCGCTCAAAGGTCAAAATGAACCTAACGGGATACGAAGTCTTGCATGCCTTGACTACAGTCTCGTCTTGGAAAGCTACTTGCAGACTCCTCGTGGGCAAGCAGCCAGCCAGTTGTAACGTAAGGTGATTTTATTCAACATTTTACCATGGCTTCTACGGATGCAAACCCTTCTTCTTTTTTTTTTTTTTTTTTTTTTTTTTTTTTTAAGTAACAAATTTTACATTGGAACTCCAAATAATGAAGCGATGTGACATTTGTCTAATGGAAATATGCTGTCAGCGCATATCATTGTATACACTATAAAATATGCTCGTACATACGATTAGGGCTTCTCAAGTAAAATAGTTAAATTCCAGAAATAGAATAAGTCAAACAAAATTCAGGACTGGATTTCAACTGTTTTACTTGAAAAGCCCTGATGGTTCGTCCGAGTATATTTTATAGTGTATACAATGATATGCGCTGACAGCATATTTTCATTAGACAAATGCCAGATCGCTTCATTATTTGGAGTTCCTATGGGAAATTTGTTACTTTTTTTTAAAAAAGAAATGAAGAAGACGGGTTTTGCATACGTACAAGCCATGGTAAAATGTTGAATAAAACCACCTTACGTTACAACTGGCTGCCTGCTTTGGATTCCTTTGCTAATACACTGACCATTACTTCGGTTTATTTGTAATGTAACTAACGTAAGTGAACCAATACGTCACCGCTTAAAAAATTTCCGCTTGTGAACTCGACCGCACAACCACTGGATTACTGTTCGGGAGTCTTTCTGCTGCTTCAACCGCAGACTGGAAACTACGCTAACATAAGTGGTCCATATGTCACCCGACGTGAGCAAAAACACTATTTTTTTTTTCCCCCTAAACGTTTGGCCATGTCGAGCTGCTACTTGCGGCAACCGCCTGCCTATACTACGAATTTGAACGAAATCAGAGATGTCTAGTAGGCGCCGTTTCATTATCAGTTGATGTTATTTACTTACGGGGACAGTAAAGGTGGCACTGGTATTACCATAAAAGAAACAGCTACCATCAGCGCACCACACGTAGTGACAATGTTCCGTCACTGAATCAGTTTCTCTTGCTCCTAACGATATTACCCACCCTGGGAAGCCGACATGAATCTAAAAGCTGTACAGCTTCAGTCTGCGTTTAGAAAACACCGCTTCACAATTGATGACTAAACCTTTTGGAGACAACAGTGAATCAGTGTAGTGAAATACTAAACCACGACTAACTCTATTGTTTCGAAATGAATTGGCATTTTGTTGCCCCTGTCCATTTACAGAATTTTCATAATTGTCAGCGGTGCGTTATAGCGTCGTAATGGACACAGAAGGCTGCTCCCCACTGAAGAATGAAATAATACCTATAACATGACGAATGGACCTCTAGTTACTATCCAGATTGCCGGCCGGTGTGGCAGTGCGATTCTAGGCGCTTCAGTCTGGAACCGCGTGACTGCTACGGTCGCAGGTTCGAATCCTGCCTCGGGCATGGACGTGCGTGATGCCCTTACGTAAATTAGGTTTAAGTAGTTCTAAGTTCTAGGGGACTGATGACCACAGATGATAAGTCCCATAGTGCTCAGAGCCATTTGAACCATTTATTACTATCCAGATTAATTGCCCTCGGGAACTTCCCTGGTGGCAAACCTGAATAAAATATTTGGGAACACGGTGGAATTATGATAGGGAGAGCCTTTGCCATGAGTTTCAGAATAGTGAAGATTCCGAAATATCTGACGACATGTACAACTGTCTAGATATAGAACGTCGCAGAAAAGAGGAGCGGCCGCCGATGTGGCCGAACGGTTCTAGCCGCTTTAGTCGGGAGAAGCGCTGCTGCTACGGTCGCAGTTTCGAATCCTGCCTCGGACATGCATGTGTGTGATGTCCCTGAGTTAGACAGGTTTAAGTAATTCTAAGTCTAGAGGACTGCTGACGTCAGATGTTAAAGTCCCATAGTGCTTTAGGCCAATGATCCCTAAGGAGATCAAGAAATCGAAGGTAATTGAAATCCTGAAGCCAAACGAACCAAAGAACCTATCTGAAAGATAGCGCAGGTAGCCCTGCTGAGTTCATGTCACAAACTCCTAGAAAGAACAACTCTAGAGCGAATAGGCCCATTATTAGTTAAAGGGCTGGACTCGGACCCGATCGCAACTGTGTCGACCATTTACTCATCCTAACAATACACATTGTGGGTGGGATTCAGAAACATTTGAAAACCACAGCGGTGTACATGTAAGAGCGGCATACGGCATGACTTAGAGGGAAAATCTCCTTTTTGAACTTCCACTTGCTAGCATGTTAAAGAATGCGCTCTGCGACAAGTCTTTGCAATTGCTGAAAAGAAATATTAAGAGTAATATGAGACATATAAATAATACATTTCGGCTGTACCAAATACGACATCTAGAATATATGTATATGCCGACGAACTTCCCCCTGCCCCCTGCCTTAACTTTACAGGGAAATGCAGCAACATCTTATCGAAAGACCTTATCTTTCTTACTGGAGACTAATTACAAACAAGACCAAACATGAAATGCTGTGTTTACACCTCAATCATAAACAAGCATTTATTGAGGACCAACCATAAAACAACAACAGCTTAATTCTCTATAGTCTTTTCCCAGAATATTAGGGGTAACGATGGACCGGACATTAACTTTTACCAGAAACATCGAGAAAACATTGCAGCAAAACTCAACATCAGAAACAATATAACACATAAATTGTGCTTTAAAAATTGTGGTGAGAGTGGGGGTAGGGGGGAGGGAGGGGGAGAACGCAGCCACCAACAGAACATCAACAAATGGTCAAATGTGTGTGAAATCTTATGGGGCTTAACTGCTAAGCTCATCAGTCCCTAAGGACAAACACATACACCCATACCCGAGGGAGGACTCGAACCTCCGCCGCGACCAGCCGCACAGTCATGACTGCAGCGCCCTAGACCACTCGGCTAAACCCGCGCGGCGAACATCAACACTTCGTTTGTTGTACTCAGTTGCCGAATTCTACGCTCCAGTCTGGTTAAACAGCCACCATGTGAAGAAGGTTGACACCAAACTGAGTGAGACCACGATAATGATTAGTGACTGTGCAAGAAGCACTCTCCTACCTCGGCTAAGTGTTTTGAGCCGTATTGCCCTTTTTTTTATTCACAGGCAGGAGGGATTATTTAGGGAATACCACACCATTTTAGCCAGTCGCCATGTTCTATTGCACGGTTACCCCAGGCTGACCTGCTCTGCAGAGGTTAAATTCTAGATACCAACCCCCCCCATGCACACACACACACACACACACAGACACACACACACACACACACATGAAAAAACTACCATTAGCGGAACTACTTTTGACGGAAAGTTTCAAAACAAGTGGAGCGAAGCCTGGGAAGTCCTGAAACCAGCTCAAGCTTCACCCATTAACGACGCTACTTCTACACTAGTAGGAATAGAACTGGTCGTGACGAATCGAGAACAGTGAACAGAACTATAACGTCTCGTGGCATGTGTCGTTCTACAAATGGGGTATGGTGGCGACCTGTATGCAAATGCTGAGAACCTCTTCAGTCTATTCACCATATTGTTACCGACTGCCCCCTTCCAGCATATCCAGGAGAAAAGTGTGATTATTTCGAAGCTTCAAACTTTGTACTAGATTGGATTCATGGACTCAACATTAAAATTAAAATTTCTATATGCACTGCTTGTATGATTTGCTTTATCTTTATGCCCACATTGTAAAATTTTATCATTTTTTTATACATATGTTTTTTATATATTAGCACAACTCCGTGTAAGCCAGAAGCCAAAAAAGAAGGTGGATGTCGGTGAACAGCTGAACAAGGGTAGCACCACAGTCTTAAAAAAGGAAAGAGTGAAAATTCAGTTCCTTGATTAAGATACGTTTTGCATTCCAGATTTACAAAATACAATCGAGAAGAAAAAAAGAAAAGAAAATCATTCAACATGAAGAAATCATACGAATGTAACCAAATCGATAGATATGATGTACATGTGCAGACAAACAAATGACCATAATTTCAGAAAAATTGGCGATTTGTTCAAGAGAATGTGCTTCACAATTTGAGGAAGTCACTAATGAGTTGCTCAACCAAATGACCCTTACCCGAACAGTTATTCGATTTGGCACTGGCTGACAGAGTTTTTGGATGTCCTCCTGAGGGATATCGGGAGAAATTCTGTCGGATTGGTGCGTTAGGTTATGGAACTCCCGAGATGGTTGAAGGGCTGTGCCCATAATTGTCCAAACGTTCTCATTTGGGGCAGACATCCGGAAACCTTGCTGGCCAAGGTAAGGTGTGGCAAGCACGAAAACAAGCAATAGAGACTCGGGGCGTGTGCAGGCGTATATTATATCGCTAAAATCTAACCTACGACGGCTTGCCATGAAGGGCAACAAAACAGTAGGGTATCGTCGACGTATCACTGTGTTCCTCGAATGACAACCAAAGGTGTTTTGCTTTGACAAGAAATGGCACCACAGACCATCACTCCTGGTTATGAGGCATTGTGGTGGGCAACAGTCAGGCTTCTATACGAGAGCTGCCCGGGGCGCCTCGAGACACGTCTCTGCTGGTCGATGGGGCTTCTCTTGCAGCGGGACTCACCGATGAAGACGATTCTATTCCAGTGAATGAGATACCAGGCAGATGATGTGCCTGGAGGCGCGCTGGAGAGCGGTCGAATTCCTCCCTGAGTGTCGCCCGCCATGCCACCCTACAACCAGGAATAGTAAAAAAAGAAAACGGAACACCACAGCTGTATAATAAAAGAAATTTATTGGAAACGACTAGTTTCGGTGCAACACATACGGAATCTTCAGGACCTATTTACGAAAGAACAATCTAGGTAGCCACAATGCCTCACGTTTTTCGTAAACATGACCTGAAGATGTTGTAAGTGTTGCGACGAAACTAGTCATTTGAAATAAATTTCTTTGCTGATACGGTTGTGGTGGTTCGTTTTCTTTATTTATATCTTCAGCCGTTTTCCCACGCCCTCGAGAACGATGGACTTCCACAACCAGGAGTGGTGGTCTGGGATGTCATTTCATTTCATAGCAGGTCCCCTCTGGTTGTTATCCGCTGTACTCATACGGCACGGAGGAACATCGATAATATTCCGACCCCCTTTTGTTGCCCTTGATGGGGAGACATCCTAGGCTTATATTTCAGCAACATAATACATTCCCGCACAAGACGAAAGATTCCGCTTTCGGTTTCGTGGTTGCCAAATCCGACCTTGGCCAGCAAGGTCGCCGGATCTCCTCCCCCCCCCCCCCCTATCCTCCTATTGAGGACATTTGGAGCATTATGGGTAGAGCCCTCAAACGATCTCGGAATTTTGACGATCTAACTTGCAAACTGGACAGATTCTGCAAGATGTCCTTCGAGAGAACTGTTGTGTCGGTATCTGGGCCGACACTGTGAAGTTGAGATGGCTGAAAAGGCAAGCTAGACTAACGCAGACGGGCGTGAAGTACTGGAACAGGATACGTAATTAATGTTAGGAAGAAAAGTACGGAGCAGGTTTAATACTTAACTTTACTCAAACATTGTGGTACATCGATCTTGACGATACACAGGAGACTTTAAGTACAATCACTGTATGGCTAATGGCGCCTTGCTAGTTCGTAGCCATTAACTTAGCTGATGGCTATTCTGTCTCTCGGCTAATGAGAGAGAAAGGCTTCGTACATCTGGTCGGTAGCTAGGTTCTCGTACAACTGGGGCGAGTGCTCTCTCGTATCACGAGACCTGCCTTGGTGGTGGCGCTAGGTCTGCGATTACACAGTGGCGACACGCGGGTCCGACATGTACTAAATGGACCGCGGCCGATTTAAGCTACCACCTAGCAAGTGTGGTGTCTGGCGGTGACACCACATTCCTCCCCCGCAAATCGGCGAACGGTCGTGTGATAAGGCTTCCGCCCGCCGTGGGGAGGACCACATGTTGACGGATGCGATGAGGTGGGGAGCCTAACAACAGGCGAGGCTGTGCCACCCGCACCCGGCCATTCGGTCCGAGGGGAGCTAGGAAACGCCTGAAAAACTAGTCCAGGGTGCACGTCAACATGCGGTGTATGCGCCCGTAAAGAGACAGGAGGGACCGAAGGATCAACCTCCATTGCGTCGGGGTAGCCGACGCGCGATGACGTCATGTGGTCCGGAGCGGGCGGGAGTTCCATGGCGGAGGACAGCTGGTCACGGGAAGCGATCGGCGGCGCGTGACCCTGGGAGGCGCTTGGCGGCTGCAACGAAGCGTCGAATGCGGGCGGCGCCGGCGGGAGAACAAGCGGCGGCGGCGGCGGCTGCTGCTGCTGCGGCGGCGGCGGCGCGTCGCCATGGGGCAAAATGGAAGGCATCGTCGGTAACACCTGGGGATGAGGCGAGCCAGTAGATGGGTCCCCAGGGCGCTAACCGGACGGCACCGTCGCTGAAAGCAGACGGGGAGCGGCAGAACCCGAGCGACGACAGAGGCGCAGCTGATTGAGATGCCGACGCACCTCACCAGAGGCCCCCAAAACCAAATACATCGCGCGGCCGAGGCAGCGAAGAATGCGCCCTGCGAGCCAACGCCGTGAACCTCGATAGTTGCGATAAAATACAACGTCGCCTGGAGCAAAAGCAGGAGTCTGCCGCTGCACAGGAACCTGATGCGGCGGATGCAGCAAAGACATCAAGGTGCGATGAGGACGACCGTGGAGCAACTCAGCCGGCGAGCGACCATCTCGGGGCTGAGAGCGATACGAAGACAAAAAGAGCAACAACGCGTCCTCCCGAGAATGCGACTCTTTCAATTTCAACATCTGTGACTTGAAAGTCCGGACCAATCGTTCAGCGGCACCGTTTGACTGAGGCGAAAACGGCGCGGATGTCAGATGTTGAATACCATTGGCCTGGCAGAATGACTGAAATTCTGCGGACATGAATTGTGGGCCATTGTCGGAAACAATAGTCTGCGGAAGACCTTCAATGCAAAAGATAGCAGACAACGCTTGGATGGTGGCGGAGGACGTCGTGGAAGACATCCGGACAACAAAAGGAAAATTACTGAAGGCGTCGACCAGAACCAACCATCGAGCATTCCAGAATGGACCAGCAAAATCAATGTGCAAGCGTTGCCAAGGGGAAGTGGCTTTTGGCCACGCAAAGACTTTCCGCGGCGGTGCGGACTGTTGTTCGGCACACGCCGGGCACGAAGAACACATATTCGTAATCGCAGCATCGATTCCGAACCAAGTACAGTGCTGACGAGCAAGTTGTTTCGTTCGCACTATACCTCAATGTCCTTGGTGAAGAAGCCGTAAAACAGAGGACTGTAACGAACGTGGGACCACGACTCTGGACTGATCATTATCAGAACGCAACAACAAAACACCACGTCGAACAAAAAGTCTCTCCTTGTGAGCAAAAAATCGGCGGACCAACGGATCCTCGATCCGAGACTTTGACAAAGGCCATTGCGTAGCAACAAAACTTAAAACAGTAGCAAGGACAGGGTCAGCAGCTGTGGCTGTAGCGACACGACGAAAATCAATCGGAAACGATTCGACCACTTCATCGGTTTCCGAATCAATGAACATGCAAGCAAGTTCGGAAGAATCGAATGCTTTATCCTCAGCAACAGGCAAACGGGACAACGCATCGGCGTTTCCGTGCTTAGCAGTGGACCGATACAAGATATCGTAGCGGTACTGCGAGAGGAAAATAGACCAGCGAATGAACTTCTGCGCTGTACGTGGAGGTACAGGCTTGGTCGGATGAAAAAGCGATGTCAAAGGTTTGTGGTCTGTGATGATGGTAAAGTGACGACCATACAAGAAATCATGGAACTTAGTAACACCAAACACGAGAGCCAAAGCTTCTTTCTCTATCTGTGAATAATTTCTTTGCGCAGACGAGAGCAATTTGGACGCAAAGGCAATAGGGCGATCATGGGAGCCAACTTTGTGCGCAAGCACAGCACCGATCCCGAAATCCGATGCATCTACCATCAACAAAAGGGGTTTCTGGGGATCGAATGGCGTAAGGCAAGTATTAGAAAGCAACGCCGATTTCAACTGGCGAAAGGCGCGTTCGCATTCCGTCGTCCAGACGAACGGAACACCTTTACGGCGTAAGCGATGAAGCGGAGCTGAAATGAAAGAGGCATTGCGCACATTCACTCACACCTTGTGATTCTACATTGTGCAATGTTCTTGCGACCTCCTGACGCAATGCGTGGGGAACATTGCGCGCTCTGAAAAATTTCGGTTGCGCGTTTCCTTCCAGTTCCAAATGTGCTTCATAGTTTTTAGCGCAACCTAAGCCCGGTGCAAAAATGTCTGCAAATTCGTCACACAGCCGAGAAACACTGTCTGTAGGCACAGTCTGATTCACTGAGAGGACCTGATTTACAATAGACATGTTAAACAACTGAAATAAATCTAGACCAAACAAGTTCACCGCAGAAGAAGAACGAAGAACGTAAAATGACACAAGTTTTGTTTGTCCCTTGTATGTTGCAAGAAGGCTGCACTGTCCTAACACAGGAATTGTCTGTCCGGAATATGTAGTTAGCTTAACATTGGCGGAACGCAACGGAGGTTTGCCCAGTTGTTTGTACGTGTCATGATTGAGCAATGAAACTGCCCGAGACAGGATTCGAACCTGCGACCGTAGCGGTCGCGCCGTTCCAGACTGAAGCGCCTAGAATCGCTCGGCAACATCGGTCGGCTGCACGCTTTCACCCGCAAAATAATTATTACTGGGAATATTCGAGAATATATTAGTATGTTCACAGACATCTAGACAGCGGCTTGGTGGCTGTTTCAGGGGGCGACGTACGTGTGTGGAGAAGAGACATTATTCAAACATTGTAAGGTGATAATGCAGGGCGGCCAAAATAAAATAAAAAAATGGTCGAAAATGGTATCCGGAATTTCGTGCAAACAGAATCTAAACGGTGGTGCAGAGAAAATAAAAGAATTGTCCGAAGCGGGGCCGAACACTAGAAAACTGGGTACGCATAAAAGATAGCCGACAGAAAGGCAGACAAAATACAAGCACTGATGAGGTGTGAAAATGGGAATGACAACATTTTAAATCTCTTAAATCATCTGCTACATACCGGTTTAAAGTTACGAAACCAACGAGCGCTCCGTTGGTGTAAGATGCTTAGCTCAACTCGTCAGTGAATGCAAACTCTTCCTGTTGCAAGTACATTCCACGCCAATTTCCTAACAGCCCATTCTCCGTGCTGTTCACCGACAGAACCTGTATAAATCACTGATACTTTACTCCTCTACGAGAGTTACCTACGCAGATGTATTTGGTATTTATTTTTGCCTAAGGCCACATACACGGCATCATTATCTGTTGAGACTCACTGTCACGTAGTCCTCGGAAGATTTAAATACGTCACATGCAGTGGTTGGACAAAACTGTGGAAACAACACGACAAACGCTTGGCTGAACATATTTGCTTGTGCTAGCCAAGTCTGGAGGTTGCGCTGTTGTAAATGACTTCGAACGGCACCTATGCAACGCCCTGAGTACGTTGCATGTGTCACCTGCGATCAGAAAAGTATTCTGTGTAGTGGTGAGTGCATTACGTAGGAGAAATGGTATAAGATGCCTTTAAAGGACCCAAGATCTGTATTTATCCATTCCGAATCGAGTGGAAGCTGTTTTGAATGCCAACGGGTTTGCTACACCGTATTCGGCATGGTAATTTGTTGTGTTTTTGTTATTTCCAGAAACAGGCTCGAAGGGGCGCATGTATTCATTTACCTGAAATACCAGCACCAGTGAGTTGTGAAGAGCACAGTTAAGAGTTTTTTTACACTACAAGCAAGCATCCACTTTTCGCAGCAGATCGAAATATTATCTAGGTCATCCTGAGCATTTGTGCAGTTTTTATCAGGTAGTATTTCTTTACACGTAGCTGCTTCATCTGCAAAAGTCTGAGTTTACTATTGTCATTGTCAACCAGGTCAATAATACATTAAAAATGAATAGCACAGTCTGAGAAGAAGACCATAGGACCTCGAAGCCTTGTTAGACTTTTGGTGTGTTGCAGCACAACCGCGCTAGTAATTGCATCACTCATCTTTGCAGTTATGAAAGGACTAAAATGAGGTAGTACTTCAACATCCTTTTTGAAGGAACATCTGGAAGCGGAATCCGGTATCTATTCTTTTGCTTTGGTACTTTTAATTTCCACTCCTGCGTTATCCATGAGTGTTTGGACAGTAATTTCGGTGCAACTGATATGGTTAACAAATTAATTTTTTTGGGGTCGTGGGAGAGTTTGCTACGGTAGTCGCTGAAGGCTTCACGCATTGCCCATTTGATGGTCAAAAATGACTCGCTCTGCACCTCTGTCTCTGTAACCTCATGGCTTGTTTTATAATTAGGCAGCAGTCGCATTTCCTTAGAAGCTTTTCACAGACACTGTATACAATGGCGGATCCCTCTCATCATGAAACGTTCAAGATTGGGACATTTCCCTCAGTGCTAATCCGCTGAAAATCTAGCACTATTGTGTTGAGGAAAGGTAAAGGAACGAGAGAGGCAATTCTGACATTGCGGTTAATAATGGAAGCAAGACTAAAGAAAAATCAAGACACGTTCATGGGATTTGTCGACCTGGAAAAAGTGTTCGACAATGTAAAATGGTGCAAGATGTTCGAAATTCTGAGAAAAATAGGGATAAGCTATATAGGACTCAGGTAATATACAATATGTACAACAGTCGAGAGGGAATAATAAGAGTGGACGACCAAGAAAGAAATGATCGTATTGAAAAGGGTGTAAGACAAGGATGTAGTCTTTCGCCCCTACTGTTCACTCTGTACATCGAGGAAGCAATGACGAAAAAAAAAAAGAAATTTTCAAGAGTGGAATTAAAATTCAGGGTGAAAGGATATCAATGATACGATTCGCTGATGACATTGCTATCCCGAGTGAAAGTGAGGAAGAATTACATGATCTGATGAACAGAATGAACAGTCTAATTAGTATACAGAGTATGGATTGAGAGTAAATCGAAGAAAGAAGAAGGTAATGAGAAGTAGCAGAAATGAGAACAGCGAGAAACTTAAAATCAGGATTGATGGTCACGAATTATATGGAGTTAAGAAATTCTGGTACCTAGGCAATAAAATAACCAATGACGGACGGAGCAAGGAGGACATCAAAAGCAGACTAGCAATGGCGAAAAGGGCATTCCTGGCCAAGAGAAGTCTACTAATATCAAATATCGGCCTTAATTTAAGGAAGAAATTTCTGAGAATGTACGTCTGGAGTACAGCATTGTATGGTAGTGAAACATGGACAGTGGGAAAATCGGAGGAGAAGAGAATCGTAGCATATGAGATGTGGTGCTACAGACGAATGTTGAAAATTAGTTGGACTGATAAGGTACTGAATGATGAGGTTCTGCGCACAATCGCAGACGAAAGGAATGTTTGGAAAACACTGATAAGGAGAAGGGACAGGGTGATAGGACATGAGGGAATGACTTCCTTGGTGCTAGAGGGAGCTGTAGAGGGAAAAAACTGTACAGAAAGACAAAGATTAGAATACATCCAGCAAATCATTGAGGACGTAGGTTGCAAGTGCTACTCTGATATGAAGAGGTTAGCACAGGAGAGGAATTCGTTGCGGCACGCGTCAAACCAGTCAGACGACTTATGACCCAAAAACAAAAAACAAAAAAAAAAAGAAGAACGGTGACGTCCGATCAGCAGGTAGCTGATTCGAGGCCTCTCTGCAGAAGAAAGTGACGAGACCTGCATGCGGTCTGACACAGAGACAGGAAAGCGGCGTAAAGTTGTCAACCTCCAGCTAGTGAGCCAATATCATGGTCTAAGTGGCTAACCTCTTCTCAGTGATCCCAGGAATAATAGAATTTTCACATTTTGGTGATCATGAAAAGAATTTTAAAACATCTGCAGCCATCTCCTCTGCATTTAGTTTATTTACGCATCCATTTTCTGTGTTCCCTTACACCGCCTTCACACTGGTTGCGTAAATAAATTAAATACAAAACAGACGGCTGCAGGTGTTTAGAATTTTCATTTCGCACTGAGCAGCTGACATCCCTGTAAGCATCTGCTACAAGGACTGAAGTATAAAAATCATAGTATTTGAATTAAAAATAGCCTAGGTTCCAATTTATTTATTTTATTAACGACGCATTTCGCTTTCGTGTGACATCTCACGATTATCTTAAAACTTTCCTCTTGCAACATGTTAAAAACTACAAAACGACTCTGTGCTAGACTGAAGCACGCGTAGAGTCAAATGAGCCCGTAGAGACGTTAATAAAATGCTAACAGCAGTCCAGAATAGTGCAATAGCAGTAGCACACACTTATTTAAAAGATCATAGTGATCAGACCTTCGAAAGGCTACGTGAAGCTCGGCAGTTTCCCAGGGTGATGTTCGAGAAGAATAAGCTATCCCGGTAACGAATGCCAACATCTGTCAGAATCGCAGTATTTTTTGTGTAGTATTGCAACGGGAAACGCCACGAAACAAGCATCGACGGCAGTGAATCTATGTGACTGTGGGCGGTAACAGACGCTGAATACGAACCCAGACAGTTCCCAGCTATCTTTTTGCAAGTGGCCTCTGCTCTTGTAATGCACGGTTTGGATACCATTAAGCACAGGATACTGATACGCCGGACGCTGGCAGAGTGTGGGGGAACCTGGTTACGTGAAAATAGCGAGAGGAGCAAAGTTTCGTTCACAGCTGAGCAGCGATTTGGAGAACAGACCAGGAGTTGACAGCTTAAAGTATGGAACAAGAATCAACCACATTTTTAAGCAAGAAACAGAAACAGTTGAAGTTTAACTGTCGAGTACGCATTTTGCAATCTATGATCTAAAGGCGTTTTTCTTTCTCCTTGTTTATAAAGCACGACAAATATACAGCTCCGCCAAAGGAACCGGAACAATCACTTCGGGCAATCGTTATCTGCGAATACAAACAACTTTCATTAAATGTCAAAAAGACGTGAGATTGTAATTGAGCTGTCTTGTGCTAGCTACAACAGTAGAAGCCGTCCATGATGAACCGTTCAAAAGTGCAAAAATCACTGGCGAGAAACGCAGCCGAAGTACAAGGTGATCGCTGCATTCATTATGAAGAGGGACGTTAATGACCATTAACTAAAAAACAAGTTTACGACGAGATCCGCTTTCCTTACTTTCATTAAGTGTCAAAAAGACGTGAGATTGTAATTGAGCTGTCTTGTGCTAGCTACAACAGTAGAAGCCGTCCATGATGAACCGTTCAAAAGTGCAAAAATCACTGGCGAGAAACGCAGCCGAAGTACGTGATCGCTGCATTCATTATGAAGAGGGACGTTAATGACCATTAACTAAAAAACAAGTTTACGACGAGATCCGCTTTCTTGAAAATGACATGCAAGTAGTATGAGCCCGGATCTGATAGAGCAGCGTTCACGTCGAAGAGTCCGGAGATAACATTTTCTGCCTGCGAGAATTGTAGCTTTGTCATCCCCTGAAAGCTTGTTAACAGTTACTGCACATATTTGTTTCATATTCATGCTAGGTAGATGTCGATATTAAACTAAAAGCCTTGTCGCAGTGGTAACTTCAATTCCAATCAGATCACGGAAGTTAAGCTCTCTTGGGTTTGGCAAGCACTTGGATGGGTAACTATCCGGATCTGTCGAGCGCAACTAGTATGCCGGGTGTACTCAGCCGTTGTGAGGCCAGCTAAGGAGGTCCTTGAGTGATAAGTAGGAGTTCCAGAAGCGAAACCTGATAACGGCTAGAAGAGAGGTGTGCTGACCACATGTCCCGCCAATCTGCATCCTACGACGCTGTCGGCCTTGGATCAATAGCGTTACACCATTCGTGGCCCATTCAGACGGTGTTCCGTTTCGCCGGCTAGAGTGGCCGAGCAATTCTAGGCCCTTCTATCTGGAACCGCGCGACTGCTACGGTCGCAGGTTCGAATCCTGCCTCGGGCATGGATGTGTGTGATGTCCTTAGGTTAGTTAGGTTTAAGTAGTTCTAAGTTCTGGGGGACTGATGACCTCAGATGTTAAGTCCCATAGTGCTCAGATCCATTTTTGTGTTCCGTTTCGACATGTAACTATTATTCGTATCTGTGTTGTTTGGTCCACTGAAGATATGCAGCATCATGTGCCACTATGAGCAAACGAATTTGCGAGGTATCCAACTCCGAATGTCCACTGCTTGGCGTTCCATGCACAAAGCTTACTCGGAAACTGATTAACTGTGGTCACTGATTATTGTCACTGACAAGGCTTTTCTCCAATTCCTGCATCTTATATTTTTAATTTTTCTGCAAGAAGTACAGTGGGCTGTTCGAAATTCCACCTATTGAAGAGTCGCGGTTCTGTTCGGTCCGTTATCAGACAGACGGATAGTGGGACAGCTGCGACATCACAGTTGGAAATAAATGGGAGGTGCTTACCAGTCCTGGGATTCGCCTTACAACCCAGCAAAATCTCCCAAAAAGCTTGATGGGAACCGAGGATTGGAAACATTACTTTTATTCCTGGATGTCCGCCTTCGTCGAGGACTTTCTCGCAGCCAAAAAATAAATTTGTGAATGTGATAAGTATGTATATGTTGTATCTGTATGTATGTATGTATGTGCTGGGTAACAGCATGTGGAGAGTCCTTGTATGGCTTGGGTGTCTCTACGATCTTACGCCGTCTTACGTGGCTTCATGTAGCAGAACTTTTCCTGTGGACACTCTGGATAAACCTCTTTGATATGCTATCAAACTGGTCAGTTCATTCACGGCGAGGTCATGAACAAATGAACCACGTTAGCTCCTTCTCCCATTCTGTCACGCTTCCACGACGACGCATCTTGTTGAGCTAATTCCATACGACCGAAGGGCACATACAAGTGTTTCCATTGCCGTGACTTACGTCGTGGTCACGTGACCGCCTTGTGTCGCGTGAACACCAACTACTGTGCTCCAATGTGAGAAGAGTTGTTTTTTTAATGGGGATGATCATTATACTTTACGTTGACGTTTTGTACTGAACAGTTATACACACACACGATGCAGGCTAAAATTTACCAAACTTATTAAACAAATGTGGAAGTGGGTGTTTATCAGCAACAGCATTAAGAAAAAACTCAGCAACACAATGACTCCCACGAGAACGCCGACGGCCACACAACAGTCGACGTGTTAAAATCGTAAAATACTCAGTAAGGCAGAGGTCATCTAGAGTATCAATGCCACCAAATATGCTGGATTGATGGACCACAGCTGTATTATGCACGCGGTAACTTCTATCTACGGCGCACAGATATGTCACGTCACTCAAATTCTATACGCAAAAGACGGAACTGTTACAGTGAAACTTATCTGACCCAGTAACGCCAACTATTTTCTAAACACACAACGCAAATGTACTATCGTTTTTCGTAACTGCAACATTTATTGGCACTGAATATTTAATACGTCACCGCTTTGACTGTATTTACTTGCATTCAAATGTTGACGTTAAAAGATAATTACGCAGTCTCGTTTAGTGAGAATTGGTGAAACAGTGATAATAATTGTTGTTTCCTATCATCGTTTTTTGATGACGACTGTGGCTGTGAGCGTACATGTAATTAAGTAGGATTAAACATTTTTACGTCACTTGTGATAACCTAAAACCTCATCAGTATATACAGCTTGTAAAAAAGGAAAAAAAATGACCGTATGGCATCGTCGGCTGGGAAGCCCCATGTGGGGAAGGTCGGCCGCCAAGAGAAAGTCTTACTTCAGTGGACTACACATTGGGCGGCTTGCGCGCCGGCGATGAGGATGAAATGATGATGAGGACAACACCACAGCCAGCCCCCGAGCGGAGAAAATCTCCAGCCCGGCTGGGAATCGAACCCAGGCCCGCTTGCATGAGAGGCGAACACGTTACCACCCAGCTAAGCAGACACGCAAAGACAAAAATTTTGAAAGAGAGAAACTGCAGACAGATATCATAAGTTGCACGTCGTAGTAATATAATACAGTGAAGGTCCAGAGTCCAAGAACAACTACACGTCGCCCCATCGTTATCCGAAATTGTCAGTTTGTTTGCGCGAAGCTATTATTTTATCTTCGTGGATAATAACCTCTGGTTTTTACTAACAATTGGTACAGTTCTACCATTGGTATGGCCTCTTGTTTAGGGCAATGCGACAGAAAGTTGGCAGACGACATTCTACAAGAGGAGGCTGCCCGCCGAATTCCGCGGCCAGTACGGTTAGGAACTTGCTTGGAAGACGCGTGGCATCACGCCTCCTAAGCATTTGTGCATGCTACATTTATTTTCTGTTTACGTTTACTGCCTGTCTACTAGCATATTTCACGCCTTTGTCACTATGATTTTACTCTGTTTCACAAATATGGTAATTAAGGTCACGATTTCAAAGTAGTTGTACACGCTGTAATCTGTTGTGTGTTTTTACTTTTTTTTAAATAAGTAAATGGTGTCCTCATGTCATTTCGTTGTTTCTGTGGAGATGTCTTTAGGAAGTTTGAGATGTAAATGAAGTATACAACGGACAGTATTATCGAAGGTAATTGCAAGTGACTGCTCTAATATTCTAATTGACAAAATATTCTTGGGATCGAGGACTATGTTCCTCGATGCATCACTGACAATTATGCGCCTGTCCTCGTCATCACGGATTTCTTCCACATTTATGTTATGTGCAGAGCTTGGCCAGAAATGAAAGTGACAGATAACGGAGCTCCAGATGGTCAAGCGCTTAGAGAAATATAGCGTTTTTGGCGCGGATCGGGTGAGTTAGGGCCATTTATTTTACCATAACTTCCAGGTAGCGCTTGGTGCAGAGGAAAGACTACAGAAGTAACCCGAGTATTCTGGAGCTGAGTCCTTCTGCGAAATCCTTTTTCTTTTCAATTTTTAAGTTACTTACTCTGCAAGTGAACCAAAATGTCTGTCAGTATATTGCATTTATTTTCATAAGAGGGATGGAAAGGAGTCGGGAGCTAGTAGCAAAGCGAATGAGCTTCGTTGCCGTAGTTGGCGTTGCCTTCCAGCGGCCGATGGGGCCGCTTTTACCTGCGCAGGGAAAACCTAACGTTCGCGTGCCGCTGCCGAAGGCCGCTCAAAGGTCAAAATGAACCTAACGGGATACGAAGTCTTGCATGCCTTGACTACAGTCTCGTCTTGGAAAGCTACTTGCAGACTCCTCGTGGGCAAGCAGCCAGCCAGTTGTAACGTAAGGTGATTTTATTCAACATTTTACCATGGCTTCTACGGATGCAAACCCTTCTTTTTTTTTTTTTTTTTTTTTTTTTTTTTTTTTTTTTTTTTTTTTTTTTTAAGTAACAAATTTTACATTGGAACTCCAAATAATGAAGCGATGTGACATTTGTCTAATGGAAATATGCTGTCAGCGCATATCATTGTATACACTATAAAATATGCTCGTACATACGATTAGGGCTTCTCAAGTAAAATAGTTAAATTCCAGAAATAGAATAAGTCAAACAAAATTCAGGACTGGATTTCAACTGTTTTACTTGAAAAGCCCTGATGGTTCGTCCGAGTATATTTTATAGTGTATACAATGATATGCGCTGACAGCATATTTTCATTAGACAAATGCCAGATCGCTTCATTATTTGGAGTTCCTATGGGAAATTTGTTACTTTTTTTTAAAAAAGAAATGAAGAAGACGGGTTTTGCATACGTACAAGCCATGGTAAAATGTTGAATAAAACCACCTTACGTTACAACTGGCTGCCTGCTTTGGATTCCTTTGCTAATACACTGACCATTACTTCGGTTTATTTGTAATGTAACTAACGTAAGTGAACCAATACGTCACCGCTTAAAAAATTTCCGCTTGTGAACTCGACCGCACAACCACTGGATTACTGTTCGGGAGTCTTTCTGCTGCTTCAACCGCAGACTGGAAACTACGCTAACATAAGTGGTCCATATGTCACCCGACGTGAGCAAAAACACTATTTTTTTTTCCCCCTAAACGTTTGGCCATGTCGAGCTGCTACTTGCGGCAACCGCCTGCCTATACTACGAATTTGAACGAAATCAGAGATGTCTAGTAGGCGCCGTTTCATTATCAGTTGATGTTATTTACTTACGGGGACAGTAAAGGTGGCACTGGTATTACCATAAAAGAAACAGCTACCATCAGCGCACCACACGTAGTGACAATGTTCCGTCACTGAATCAGTTTCTCTTGCTCCTAACGATATTACCCACCCTGGGAAGCCGACATGAATCTAAAAGCTGTACAGCTTCAGTCTGCGTTTAGAAAACACCGCTTCACAATTGATGACTAAACCTTTTGGAGACAACAGTGAATCAGTGTAGTGAAATACTAAACCACGACTAACTCTATTGTTTCGAAATGAATTGGCATTTTGTTGCCCCTGTCCATTTACAGAATTTTCATAATTGTCAGCGGTGCGTTATAGCGTCGTAATGGACACAGAAGGCTGCTCCCCACTGAAGAATGAAATAATACCTATAACATGACGAATGGACCTCTAGTTACTATCCAGATTGCCGGCCGGTGTGGCAGTGCGATTCTAGGCGCTTCAGTCTGGAACCGCGTGACTGCTACGGTCGCAGGTTCGAATCCTGCCTCGGGCATGGACGTGCGTGATGCCCTTACGTAAATTAGGTTTAAGTAGTTCTAAGTTCTAGGGGACTGATGACCACAGATGATAAGTCCCATAGTGCTCAGAGCCATTTGAACCATTTATTACTATCCAGATTAATTGCCCTCGGGAACTTCCCTGGTGGCAAACCTGAATAAAATATTTGGGAACACGGTGGAATTATGATAGGGAGAGCCTTTGCCATGAGTTTCAGAATAGTGAAGATTCCGAAATATCTGACGACATGTACAACTGTCTAGATATAGAACGTCGCAGAAAAGAGGAGCGGCCGCCGATGTGGCCGAACGGTTCTAGCCGCTTTAGTCGGGAGAAGCGCTGCTGCTACGGTCGCAGTTTCGAATCCTGCCTCGGACATGCATGTGTGTGATGTCCCTGAGTTAGACAGGTTTAAGTAATTCTAAGTCTAGAGGACTGCTGACGTCAGATGTTAAAGTCCCATAGTGCTTTAGGCCAATGATCCCTAAGGAGATCAAGAAATCGAAGGTAATTGAAATCCTGAAGCCAAACGAACCAAAGAACCTATCTGAAAGATAGCGCAGGTAGCCCTGCTGAGTTCATGTCACAAACTCCTAGAAAGAACAACTCTAGAGCGAATAGGCCCATTATTAGTTAAAGGGCTGGACTCGGACCCGATCGCAACTGTGTCGACCATTTACTCATCCTAACAATACACATTGTGGGTGGGATTCAGAAACATTTGAAAACCACAGCGGTGTACATGTAAGAGCGGCATACGGCATGACTTAGAGGGAAAATCTCCTTTTTGAACTTCCACTTGCTAGCATGTTAAAGAATGCGCTCTGCGACAAGTCTTTGCAATTGCTGAAAAGAAATATTAAGAGTAATATGAGACATATAAATAATACATTTCGGCTGTACCAAATACGACATCTAGAATATATGTATATGCCGACGAACTTCCCCCTGCCCCCTGCCTTAACTTTACAGGGAAATGCAGCAACATCTTATCGAAAGACCTTATCTTTCTTACTGGAGACTAATTACAAACAAGACCAAACATGAAATGCTGTGTTTACACCTCAATCATAAACAAGCATTTATTGAGGACCAACCATAAAACAACAACAGCTTAATTCTCTATAGTCTTTTCCCAGAATATTAGGGGTAACGATGGACCGGACATTAACTTTTACCAGAAACATCGAGAAAACATTGCAGCAAAACTCAACATCAGAAACAATATAACACATAAATTGTGCTTTAAAAATTGTGGTGAGAGTGGGGGTAGGGGGGAGGGAGGGGGAGAACGCAGCCACCAACAGAACATCAACAAATGGTCAAATGTGTGTGAAATCTTATGGGGCTTAACTGCTAAGCTCATCAGTCCCTAAGGACAAACACATACACCCATACCCGAGGGAGGACTCGAACCTCCGCCGCGACCAGCCGCACAGTCATGACTGCAGCGCCCTAGACCACTCGGCTAAACCCGCGCGGCGAACATCAACACTTCGTTTGTTGTACTCAGTTGCCGAATTCTACGCTCCAGTCTGGTTAAACAGCCACCATGTGAAGAAGGTTGACACCAAACTGAGTGAGACCACGATAATGATTAGTGACTGTGCAAGAAGCACTCTCCTACCTCGGCTAAGTGTTTTGAGCCGTATTGCCCTTTTTTTTATTCACAGGCAGGAGGGATTATTTAGGGAATACCACACCATTTTAGCCAGTCGCCATGTTCTATTGCACGGTTACCCCAGGCTGACCTGCTCTGCAGAGGTTAAATTCTAGATACCAACCCCCCCCCATGCACACACACACACACACACACACACACACACACACACACATGAAAAAACTACCATTAGCGGAACTACTTTTGACGGAAAGTTTCAAAACAAGTGGAGCGAAGCCTGGGAAGTCCTGAAACCAGCTCAAGCTTCACCCATTAACGACGCTACTTCTACACTAGTAGGAATAGAACTGGTCGTGACGAATCGAGAACAGTGAACAGAACTATAACGTCTCGTGGCATGTGTCGTTCTACAAATGGGGTATGGTGGCGACCTGTATGCAAATGCTGAGAACCTCTTCAGTCTATTCACCATATTGTTACCGACTGCCCCCTTCCAGCATATCCAGGAGAAAAGTGTGATTATTTCGAAGCTTCAAACTTTGTACTAGATTGGATTCATGGACTCAACATTAAAATTAAAATTTCTATATGCACTGCTTGTATGATTTGCTTTATCTTTATGCCCACATTGTAAAATTTTATCATTTTTTTTATACATATGTTTTTTATATATTAGCACAACTCCGTGTAAGCCAGAAGCCAAAAAAGAAGGTGGATGTCGGTGAACAGCTGAACAAGGGTAGCACCACAGTCTTAAAAAAGGAAAGAGTGAAAATTCAGTTCCTTGATTAAGATACGTTTTGCATTCCAGATTTACAAAATACAATCGAGAAGAAAAAAAGAAAAGAAAATCATTCAACATGAAGAAATCATACGAATGTAACCAAATCGATAGATATGATGTACATGTGCAGACAAACAAATGACCATAATTTCAGAAAAATTGGCGATTTGTTCAAGAGAATGTGCTTCACAATTTGAGGAAGTCACTAATGAGTTGCTCAACCAAATGACCCTTACCCGAACAGTTATTCGATTTGGCACTGGCTGACAGAGTTTTTGGATGTCCTCCTGAGGGATATCGGGAGAAATTCTGTCGGATTGGTGCGTTAGGTTATGGAACTCCCGAGATGGTTGAAGGGCTGTGCCCATAATTGTCCAAACGTTCTCATTTGGGGCAGACATCCGGAAACCTTGCTGGCCAAGGTAAGGTGTGGCAAGCACGAAAACAAGCAATAGAGACTCGGGGCGTGTGCAGGCGTATATTATATCGCTAAAATCTAACCTACGACGGCTTGCCATGAAGGGCAACAAAACAGTAGGGTATCGTCGACGTATCACTGTGTTCCTCGAATGACAACCAAAGGTGTTTTGCTTTGACAAGAAATGGCACCACAGACCATCACTCCTGGTTATGAGGCATTGTGGTGGGCAACAGTCAGGCTTCTATACGAGAGCTGCCCGGGGCGCCTCGAGACACGTCTCTGCTGGTCGATGGGGCTTCTCTTGCAGCGGGACTCACCGATGAAGACGATTCTATTCCAGTGAATGAGATACCAGGCAGATGATGTGCCTGGAGGCGCGCTGGAGAGCGGTCGAATTCCTCCCTGAGTGTCGCCCGCCATGCCACCCTACAACCAGGAATAGTAAAAAAAGAAAACGGAACACCACAGCTGTATAATAAAAGAAATTTATTGGAAACGACTAGTTTCGGTGCAACACATACGGAATCTTCAGGACCTATTTACGAAAGAACAATCTAGGTAGCCACAATGCCTCACGTTTTTCGTAAACATGACCTGAAGATGTTGTAAGTGTTGCGACGAAACTAGTCATTTGAAATAAATTTCTTTGCTGATACGGTTGTGGTGGTTCGTTTTCTTTATTTATATCTTCAGCCGTTTTCCCACGCCCTCGAGAACGATGGACTTCCACAACCAGGAGTGGTGGTCTGGGATGTCATTTCATTTCATAGCAGGTCCCCTCTGGTTGTTATCCGCTGTACTCATACGGCACGGAGGAACATCGATAATATTCCGACCCCCTTTTGTTGCCCTTGATGGGGAGTCATCCTAGGCTTATATTTCAGCAACATAATACATTCCCGCACAAGACGAAAGATTCCGCTTTCGGTTTCGTGGTTGCCAAATCCGACCTTGGCCAGTAAGGTCGCCGGATCTCCTCCCCCCCCCCCCCTATCCTCCTATTGAGGACATTTGGAGCATTATGGGTAGAGCCCTCAAACGATCTCGGAATTTTGACGATCTAACTTGCAAACTGGACAGATTCTGCAAGATGTCCTTCGAGAGAACTGTTGTGTCGGTATCTGGGCCGACACTGTGAAGTTGAGATGGCTGAAAAGGCAAGCTAGACTAACGCAGACGGGCGTGAAGTACTGGAACAGGATACGTAATTAATGTTAGGAAGAAAAGTACGGAGCAGGTTTAATACTTAACTTTACTCAAACATTGTGGTACATCGATCTTGACGATACACAGGAGACTTTAAGTACAATCACTGTATGGCTAATGGCGCCTTGCTAGTTCGTAGCCATTAACTTAGCTGATGGCTATTCTGTCTCTCGGCTAATGAGAGAGAAAGGCTTCGTACATCTGGTCGGTAGCTAGGTTCTCGTACAACTGGGGCGAGTGCTCTCTCGTATCACGAGACCTGCCTTGGTGGTGGCGCTAGGTCTGCGATTACACAGTGGCGACACGCGGGTCCGACATGTACTAAATGGACCGCGGCCGATTTAAGCTACCACCTAGCAAGTGTGGTGTCTGGCGGTGACACCACATTCCTCCCCCGCAAATCGGCGAACGGTCGTGTGATAAGGCTTCCGCCCGCCGTGGGGAGGACCACATGTTGACGGATGCGATGAGGTGGGGAGCCTAACAACAGGCGAGGCTGTGCCACCCGCACCCGGCCATTCGGTCCGAGGGGAGCTAGGAAACGCCTGAAAAACTAGTCCAGGGTGCACGTCAACATGCGGTGTATGCGCCCGTAAAGAGACAGGAGGGACCGAAGGATCAACCTCCATTGCGTCGGGGTAGCCGACGCGCGATGACGTCATGTGGTCCGGAGCGGGCGGGAGTTCCATGGCGGAGGACAGCTGGTCACGGGAAGCGATCGGCGGCGCGTGACCCTGGGAGGCGCTTGGCGGCTGCAACGAAGCGTCGAATGCGGGCGGCGCCGGCGGGAGAACAAGCGGCGGCGGCGGCGGCTGCTGCTGCTGCGGCGGCGGCGGCGCGTCGCCATGGGGCAAAATGGAAGGCATCGTCGGTAACACCTGGGGATGAGGCGAGCCAGTAGATGGGTCCCCAGGGCGCTAACCGGACGGCACCGTCGCTGAAAGCAGACGGGGAGCGGCAGAACCCGAGCGACGACAGAGGCGCAGCTGATTGAGATGCCGACGCACCTCACCAGAGGCCCCCAAAACCAAATACATCGCGCGGCCGAGGCAGCGAAGAATGCGCCCTGCGAGGCAACGCCGTGAACCTCGATAGTTGCGATAAAATACAACGTCGCCTGGAGCAAAAGCAGGAGTCTGCCGCTGCACAGGAACCTGATGCGGCGGATGCAGCAAAGACATCAAGGTGCGATGAGGACGACCGTGGAGCAACTCAGCCGGCGAGCGACCATCTCGGGGCTGAGAGCGATACGAAGACAAAAAGAGCAACAACGCGTCCTCCCGAGAATGCGACTCTTTCAATTTCAACATCTGTGACTTGAAAGTCCGGACCAATCGTTCAGCGGCACCGTTTGACTGAGGCGAAAACGGCGCGGATGTCAGATGTTGAATACCATTGGCCTGGCAGAATGACTGAAATTCTGCGGACATGAATTGTGGGCCATTGTCGGAAACAATAGTCTGCGGAAGACCTTCAATGCAAAAGATAGCAGACAACGCTTGGATGGTGGCGGAGGACGTCGTGGAAGACATCCGGACAACAAAAGGAAAATTACTGAAGGCGTCGACCAGAACCAACCATCGAGCATTCCAGAATGGACCAGCAAAATCAATGTGCAAGCGTTGCCAAGGGGAAGTGGCTTTTGGCCACGCAAAGACTTTCCGCGGCGGTGCGGACTGTTGTTCGGCACACGCCGGGCACGAAGAACACATATTCGTAATCGCAGCATCGATTCCGAACCAAGTACAGTGCTGACGAGCAAGTTGTTTCGTTCGCACTATACCTCAATGTCCTTGGTGAAGAAGCCGTAAAACAGAGGACTGTAACGAACGTGGGACCACGACTCTGGACTGATCATTATCAGAACGCAACAACAAAACACCACGTCGAACAAAAAGTCTCTCCTTGTGAGCAAAAAATCGGCGAACCAACGGATCCTCGATCCGAGACTTTGACAAAGGCCATTGCGTAGCAACAAAACTTAAAACAGTAGCAAGGACAGGGTCAGCAGCTGTGGCTGTAGCGACACGACGAAAATCAATCGGAAACGATTCGACCACTTCATCGGTTTCCGAATCAATGAACATGCAAGCAAGTTCGGAAGAATCGAATGCTTTATCCTCAGCAACAGGCAAACGGGACAACGCATCGGCGTTTCCGTGCTTAGCAGTGGACCGATACAAGATATCGTAGCGGTACTGCGAGAGGAAAATAGACCAGCGAATGAACTTCTGCGCTGTACGTGGAGGTACAGGCTTGGTCGGATGAAAAAGCGATGTCAAAGGTTTGTGGTCTGTGATGATGGTAAAGTGACGACCATACAAGAAATCATGGAACTTAGTAACACCAAACACGAGAGCCAAAGCTTCTTTCTCTATCTGTGAATAATTTCTTTGCGCAGACGAGAGCAATTTGGACGCAAAGGCAATAGGGCGATCATGGGAGCCAACTTTGTGCGCAAGCACAGCACCGATCCCGAAATCCGATGCATCTACCATCAACAAAAGGGGTTTCTGGGGATCGAATGGCGTAAGGCAAGTATTAGAAAGCAACGCCGATTTCAACTGGCGAAAGGCGCGTTCGCATTCCGTCGTCCAGACGAACGGAACACCTTTACGGCGTAAGCGATGAAGCGGAGCTGAAATGAAAGAGGCATTGCGCACATTCACTCACACCTTGTGATTCTACATTGTGCAATGTTCTTGCGACCTCCTGACGCAATGCGTGGGGAACATTGCGCGCTCTGAAAAATTTCGGTTGCGCGTTTCCTTCCAGTTCCAAATGTGCTTCATAGTTTTTAGCGCAACCTAAGCCCGGTGCAAAAATGTCTGCAAATTCGTCACACAGCCGAGAAACACTGTCTGTAGGCACAGTCTGATTCACTGAGAGGACCTGATTTACAATAGACATGTTAAACAACTGAAATAAATCTAGACCAAACAAGTTCACCGCAGAAGAAGAACGAAGAACGTAAAATGACACAAGTTTTGTTTGTCCCTTGTATGTTGCAAGAAGGCTGCACTGTCCTAACACAGGAATTGTCTGTCCGGAATATGTAGTTAGCTTAACATTGGCGGAACGCAACGGAGGTTTGCCCAGTTGTTTGTACGTGTCATGATTGAGCAATGAAACTGCAGCTCCGGTATCGAGCTGGAATGGTATCACTTTGCCTTCAAAGTCTAAGTCCACAAAAAGTTTATTGTTCTGCTGACGACAAGAGCGACTGTTTTGTGCAATTGGAACAGACACTGGTACAGAATCACTTGCTAATTGACGTGATTTCCGGCGACGTCGACGCACAGTTTTTGTGGGACGAACACAGTTACTGTTAGAGAAAGTGTCACTGGACGAAGTGGAATTAATGACATGAATGTCCATAGGCGAAGGTCCTTGGTTCGATTCCGGCGCGAAGCAAAGGGCCTGGAATGATTGTGATTGTCTGATCTGAGCTTTTTCTGGCAAACACTTTGAACATGTCCTTTCTTATTGCAGAAAAAGCAAATAGCTTGGCGTGACGGGCAATGTTCACGTGAATGTCTAGTAGCACACCGCGGGCATGATTTCACGACATTTGTGGGCTGGCGCGGCACACGTGGCTGAGCGCGCGGCGGCAGCTGGGCGGACGTGCGCGAGGCCCGGTTACCGGGCCGCGCAGCGCGTCCAGCGGGCCGGATTAATGTTACACACGGCTGGCGAAGTGTCAAAAGATTCCTGAGCACAGTCAAGTGTGTCCTGTCTATCCAATATGTCTATCACTTGTTGAAGGGAGGGATTAACTAGTTTCAAAATTTGCTCCCGTATGCGAACATCAGAAACGTTCTGTGCAATTGCATCACGCACCATTGTATCTGAATAAGAAAGACCACAGTCACATTCAAAGGCACAGTCCCTAGTAAGTCCTTGCAATGTTGCTACCCACTCCCTATTAGTTTGACCGGCCGTACGTTTTGTACGAAAGAACGTATACCGTTTTGCAACCACATTAACTGTTTCTTTGAAATAGGCATATAATGCAGACAAAATTTCCTCGTAGGACAGAGTTGCTACGTCGCGTCGGGGAAACAATTTCACTATCACACGGTATGTGGACACACCGACACAAGAAAGCAAAAACGGCTGCCGCTCATTACCTTGAATTCTGTAGGCCGCTAGATGAAAGTTGAACTGGCGAGACCACTCGTGCCAGGTCTCATCGGCTGCCACGTATGGTCGAAAGGGAGGTGCAACAGCGTTTAGTGGCAGCGGTAGCGAAGAAGCGGCGGCGGCCGCATCGGTGTGCAGCGCACGTTGACCCTGGACGAGCTGTCCAAGGGCATCCAATAACGCCTGCGTCTGCTGATTCTGCAAGCGATAAAATTCGGACAGTACATCTGGAGAATGTGGCGAAGCCATGACACAATGAAATGTAAGCAATCAGAAAGAACTCTTTTCCCTCGTCGCCAATGTTGTGTCGGTATCTGGGCCGACACCGTGAAGTTGAGATGGCTGAAAAGGCAAGCTAGACTAACGCAGACGGGCGTGAAGTACTGGAACAGGATACGTAATTAATGTTAGGAAGAAAAGTACGGAGCAGGTTTAATACTTAACTTTACTCAAACATTGTGGTACATCGATCTTGACGATACACAGGAGACTTTAAGTACAATCACTGTATGGCTAATGGCGCCTTGCTAGTTCGTAGCCATTAACTTAGCTGATGGCTATTCTGTCTCTCGGCTAATGAGAGAGAAAGGCTTCGTACATCTGGTCGGTAGCTAGGTTCTCGTACAACTGGGGCGAGTGCTCTCTCGTATCACGAGACCTGCCTTGGTGGTGGCGCTAGGTCTGCGATTACACAGTGGCGACACGCGGGTCCGACATGTACTAAATGGACCGCGGCCGATTTAAGCTACCACCTAGCAAGTGTGGTGTCTGGCGGTGACACCACAAGAACAAGCAAGAGTTCTATCAAACAATGCCAAGCCGAATAACTGCTTGCACAAAGGCTAGAAATGCACCAAAGCGTTATTGACTTGCTCAGTTTTCTCTTGAAGAAATCATTCAACTATTCTAAAATGGTAATAATTTTTGTCTGTGCATATAAATCACATCTACGGATTTCGGCCCTATTCGGATAATTCCTCAGTGGTGAGGTGATTTTTTTTGTTTTGGCACGCTGCACACTTCGAGCTGCCGTTCACCTCGATGACAGCGACGCCCAATCGCTTAGAGCCTACTGGTAGTTTCACTGTTGTTCTACCTTTTTCTGTAGGTGCTAAGGACAGTAGCATGTGAACATTCGACCTGCTTCGCCATTTTCGAGATACTGGTACACAGGCTCTGCGAAATAATAATCTGCCCTTTTGTCAGTCACTTATCTCAATAGATTTTCACATTTACAGCTCATACCTACGCTAGGGGTTTCCCGATCGAGTCTGCTCCATTTGTACTTTTGTTACCACGTCACGTGCCCGCAACACCACGAGCCGGCATCCATCGTCGCGGTGGGCAGTTGTCATAATGTTTTGGCTTATCAGTGCAAGAATGACATCAACATCAAACCAATACAGCGTAACTTATGCACGAAGTTGTCAGTTTTCAGTTTCATCGTCGACTGAAACTGTTATACAACAGTTATTTGGATCGTCTTGCCGCAATTACTCATTAGTTACGAAAATTGTGAATAATTGCTTCTGGTAACATACAAATCGAATTACGTCAAGGGAGGTAAAGTTAGTGTCCATAGACAAGTGCCACAAGTATCATAGTGTAAAAAGCCGTTGTCTACACAGAAAAAATGAGACACAGTGTAATAAAGAGTGAATATGTAATGTGGGTGTACGGCATTATATTTATAGACATGCACTACATAAATTCGGTAGTTTTGGAGTATACTGTAACTCACCGTCAAATAATATTTACACTCCTGGAAATTGAAATAAGAACACCGTGAATTCATTGTCCCAGGAAGGGGAAACTTTATTGACACATTCCTGGGGTCAGATACATCACATGATCACACTGACAGAACCACAGGCACATAGACACAGGCAACAGAGCATGCACAATGTCGGCACTAGTACAGTGTATATCCACCTTTCGCAGGAATGCAGGCTGCTATTCTCCCATGGAGACGATCGTAGAGATGCTGGATGTAGTCCTGTGGAACGGCTTGTCATGCCATTTCCACCTGGCGCCTCAGTTGGACCAGCGTTCGTGCTGGACGTGCAGACCGCGTGAGACGACGCTTCATCCAGTCCCAAACATGCTCAATGGGGGACAGATCCGGAGATCTTGCTGGCCAGGGTAGTTGACTTACACCTTCTAGAGCACGTTGGGTGGCACGGGATACATGCGGACGTGCATTGTCCTGTTGGAACAGCAAGTTCCCTTGCCGGTCTAGGAATGGTAGAACGATGGGTTCGATGACGGTTTGGATGTACCGTGCACTATTCAGTGTCCCCTCGACGATCACCAGTGGTGTACGGCCAGTGTAGGAGATCGCTCCCCACACCATGATGCCGGGAGTTGGCCCTGTGTGCCTCGGTCGTATACAGTCCTGATTGTGGCGCTCACCTGCACGGCGCCAAACACGCATACGACCATCATTGGCACCAAGGCAGAAGCGACTCTCATCGCTGAAGACGACACGTCTCCATTCGTCCCTCCATTCACGCCTGTCGCGACACCACTGGAGGCGGGCTGCACGATGTTGGGGCGTGAGCGGAAGACGGCCTAACGGTGTGCGGGACCGTAGCCCAGCTTCATAGAGACGGTTGCGAATGGTCCTCGCCGATACCCCAGGAGCAACAGTGTCCCTAATTTGCTGGGAAGTGGCGATGCGGTCCCCTACGGCACTGCGTAGGATCCTACGGTCTTGGCGTGCATCCGTGCGTCGCTGCGGTCCGGTCCCTGGTCGACGGGCACGTCCACCTTTCGCCGACCACTGGCGACAACATCGATGTACTGTGGAGACCTCACGCCCCACGTGTTGAGCAATTCGGCAGTACGTCCACCCGGCCTCCCGCATGCCCACTATACGCCCTCGCTCAAAGTCCGTCAACTGCACATACGGTTCACGTCCACGCTGTCGCGGCATGCTACCAGTGTTAAAGACTGCGATGGAGCTCCGTATGCCACGGCAAACTGGCTGACACTGACGGCGGCGGTGCACAAATGCTGCGCAGCTAGCGCCATTCGACGGCCAACACCGCGGTTCCTGGTGTGTCCGCTGTGCCGTGCGTGTGATCATTGCTTGTACAGCCCTCTCGCAGTGCCCGGAGCAAGTATGGTGGGTCTGACTCACCGGCGTCAATGTGTTCTTTTTTCCATGTCCAGGAGTGTATATACGACAGTCGTAACCTAGCTCAATATGAAACTGTACCTAAGTCGTGCAGAGAACGAGCGGAGATTGAACACGTGGCACAAGAGACAAAGACATAACAGTGTGTAACAAATCACTAATTTTCTTCATTCTATAACTAAAAAATTTGATGTTTTTCAAGACATTACCTCCCCCCCACCCACCCCTCCATGGTGAACTAGGGTTCCGTATAAACTTTTTAGTTTGGTGCACAAGTTCGTAGCGGTTTCTCGTAAATTAAACAAACACAACAGATGCACATAACTGAGACTTTAGTCATCAATAATATATTCTGCTTCACTATTTACGTCTGCCAACGCTGGGTTACCTCTTCGATTCCGCGGCTGTAGAAAACACATGGTTTTGAGGCGAAAAATTCGTTGAGCTATGTTCGAACCGTATTTTCATCTGGAAAGGAAGGTCCCTGAAGGTTATTCGACAGAGAGCGGAAAAGATAAAATCATAGGGTGCAAGAGATGAAAGAAGTGGGTGCAAAATGACTTCCCGACCCAACTCCTGTGCAGTGTTTTTTGTCAGTCTAGCAGAATGCGGGCGAGCGTTCTCGTGGAGTAGCATCACTTCATGCAGTCTTCCTGGTCGTTGTTGTTGGACTGCGTCTGCAAGACGTCTCAGTTATTGGCAGTAAATGTCAGCAGTTATTGATGGTTACACCTCGGGGAAGGAAATTCGTAGCAAACCACACCGTCAGTGTACATAACGTTATCTTTGGTGGATGCACCCAGGTCTTTCTGCGGGGAATCGCTGCTTTGTTTGGGCTCATTCACTCCTTTCTTTCCTTTATTTTAGGAAGTGTCGGTATTGTTCACAAGCCACATGATGACGAGCAAGCAAAGATGCACATCGGGCCACCCGCTGCATTTTGTGGTTGTTGTTTGGAGCATGCTGTACCCACACACCTTATTTTTGAACCTTTCTCACTGTGTGTAAATGATGCACGGTGGTGGAAAGGTCATAGTTCATCACATTTCTGAGTTCTCGAGTACACTGACGTGTATCATTGTGGATTAATGCGTTTAAACGACCTTCATCAAACCCCGAAGGTATTCCTGAACATGAAAAATCGGTAATATTAAAATGATTTTCTTCAAAACGAGAAAACCGTTTTCTTTCTGTTATCTGCCCAGTGGCATTATCCCCATGAATGGCACAAATGTTTTCTGGCTGCCTCCACTGCTGTAACCCCTCGTTTGAACTCAGTACAGAATAATACTTAGGCAGTGTTCCTTTCTGTCCACTTGGCGCTCCATTTTCTAGCATCCACAGCTCCACTCAGTATCTCCAAATGACGAAATTATAATACGCAAACTCGAATAGCATCGGTGAACTACAAATGAAAAATGGCAATCGATAAATAAATGCATAACAACCGGAATACCAATACACAAAACCAACTGCCTGTTGGCTCCGACGTTTCTTTGATGATTTTTGTGACGTTTCGCCAGCACGAGTGGCTGGCATTATCAGAGCTTCACCATCTATTGCTGGTGGTGGACTGGAATCGAGCTCGCGGGCGCATATTGTATGTAGTTGGGGCGCCAATGTCCTATGGCTTTTCCGTGGTCATTTCCGCTACGGTTATCTTCTTGGTACCCGCAACGGTCGTTCGCTGCAGCACAGGAATCCGGCGTCCGTTCACCTGCAGGCTTTCTTCTTTCTTGATGAAGCTATTCTCTTGTTTGAGTATTTATACAGCTTTTCTGAACAAGCGGGTGTGAGAGCTCTTCGCCGGCCGAAGTGGCCGTGCGGTTAAAGGCGCTGCAGTCTGGAACCGCAAGACCGCTACGGTCGCAGGTTCGAATCCTGCCTCGGGCATGGATGTTTGTGATGTCCTTAGGTTAGTTAGGTTTAACTAGTTCTAAGTTCTAGGGGACTAATGACCTCAGCAGTTGAGTCCCATAGTGCTCAGAGCCATTTGAACCATTTTTTGAGAGCTCTTCTTTAGAGGCAGAATTCCCGTGTCGGAGAATCTTGCTACATGGTCGGCCTCACACAACGCGTTCTCTGTCGCGGTCGATTCTGTTAGTCACTCTTGGATTGTGTGCTATAAAGGCCGTACACGACATATCTTTTTCGGATGTGTCAATTCGCCGAGTGTTGGTGTTACACTTCTTATATAACTTGTTGAGTACCCATTGCTTCTCATAATGCTATCCAGGTGTTGCATCTCGCGTCTGATGTGCTGCGGCTCACATATTCGTCTAGCTCGAGTTACGAGAGTATTAATCATGCCTCGTTTTAGGCTCGGGTGATGATTCGACAATTTGTCCAGGTATCGGTCCGTGTCTGTCGGTTTTCGATACACGCCGTGTCCCAGGTTTTCACCATTTCTTGTTGGATGCACATCTAGAACGGATAGCTGTCTGTCCTTTACTACTTTCATGGTAAATATCATGTTGGCAGGGAGGATGTTCAGGGGTATTAGGAAGCCACCAATCTGTTTTTCACCATATTTGCACTCAACGAAGGTATCATCTACGTATCTGTGCCACACTTTAGGTTTTTAAGTTGCCCAGTGCCTATGCGTCGAAATGTTCCATGAAAAAGTTGGCTACCACTGGACTGAGAGAACAACCCAAGGCGACGCCTTACAGCTGTTCGTAGAAGTGACCATTACAAGTGAAACAGCTCGCGGAGGGAGATTCATTAAAGAGCTTGGTGATATCCTGCGGAAAAATGAAACCGATGTGCTCCAGAGAGTCACTGAGTGGCACTTTGGTAAACAAAGATGCAACGTCAAAGGTGACCAGGATGTCGTTTGGTCTAAATTTTAGTTTCAACAGCTTCTCAATGAAATGTCCTAAGTCCTTAACGTATGTGTTAGTCCTTCGCAGGTAAGGCTGGAGAGCAGAGAATTCAAATGTTTTACCAGTTTATATGCCGGTGAGCCAGGAGCGCTAAGCGCTAACGATCGGGCTGAATGGAACATTATTCTTACGGATCTTTGGTAATCCACACAGGAGAGGTGGTAGGGCTTCGATGTTGCCCCTTGATTAACCGATTAGTATTCCTCGTGATCGGCTGCGTCGGATCTGTGCTTAGTTTTCGGTACGTCGTCGAGTCTAATTGGCCCTGGATCTTCCGCTCATAACTTCGGTCTTCATTCGACGGTCGCATTTCCATTATCAGCAGGTAGTACCAATATACTCTTGATAGCGTATACCTCTTCTTTCTTCAGGTTCCAAGCTGGTGGTTTTACTGGGCGCAGTTTCCTGGCTGTTTTAGTGCGTATTTCCTCAGCTCTTTCAGAAGGAAGAGCCCGAATGGCCGCTTCAGTATTAGCAGTAATGTCCTCTATAGGTATAGTTATCGGGATGATAGCGAAATTCATTCCTTTTTGAGTTACAGACAGTTCTTCCCTGATCAATTGTCATTCAGTGAGATTGACCACTGCGTGACATGTAGGGAATCGTCGTGTGCCGGCCGTGGTGGCCGAGAGGTTCTAGGCGCTTCATTCCGGAACCAAGTGGCTGCTACGGTCGCAGGTTCGAATCCTGCCTCGGGCATGAATGTGTGTGATGTCCTTAGGTTAGTTATGTTTAAGTAGTTTCTAAGTCTAGGGGACTGATGACCCCAGATGTTAAGTCCCATAGTGCTTAGAGCCATTTGAACCATTTTTGAATCGCCGTGTAAATCTGCTGCCAGCATCTTGTAAACTTTTCCTTCTGTCGCTCGGTGCAGCGATCGAGTTCGTTCTGCATGCTCTTGTGAGTGATGCTGTCGATCTTGTCCCAGTCGTCTCGATGCGTTCTGCTTCTTAGTTGGTAGAAAATATCCAAAAGGTCCTCATCCGTTATTGCCAAGTATATACGTGTTATATGAATTCGTTTACGAAGAAAAGCTCGTTCTATTCTAACGTGGATACGATGTGTTCGCCGGTGGTGAATAGGTGCTCACATTTCAAGAACTTAGGTGCAGCCCCTTCATACCAGGACAGCAATAGAAAGGCGAGAGAGAACATCTATCGCACTTTCTTCTTCCGTCATTCATTAAGGCATCAGTACAATCTGCCAACCTTCTCCTCGTAGACGCGTAGTACAAAATTGTTACGGATTTCAAGGTGACTTTCGTTATCTACCGTGGCAGAGCACGCGTTGTGTGGGGCCGACCACATAGTAAAATTCGCCGTCACGGGAGTACTAGCTGTAGAGAAGAGCTATGGCACCTGCTTGTGCAGAGAAGCTATGCAAATACACAAACACGAGAACAGCTTCAAATATGAAAGAAAAAAGCTCGAAGGTCAACGGGCCTTTGATTCCCGTGCAGCGAACGACCGTTACAAGTAGCAAGAGGAGAACCGCACCGGAAATAACAACGGAAAGCTCTTGGACTTTGGCGCCCCAGGTACATATAATCTGCGACTACGATGTCGATGCCAGTCCACAACCAGCAATGGAGGGCGAATATTTGATAATGCTACTCGTGCTGGCGAAACGTCAGACAAAATCATCAAACAAACGTCGGCCGAAGAACCCGAGACAGAAACCAGCAGACAGTTTGTCAACAAGTGGCCACGGAAGCTTTAACAATTTTATACAAAACAAAAACGGTACGAACTTACGCATCAACCTAATATTTATTTGTATAGATAATAATAATAATTTTCTGCAGCACAGTGGCTTGGTGCGAGCATTTCTATTGCACACCACTCCCATGACTTGCATATACCTAACCTACTCCAGTTACCCAACTGAGGGAGGAGTACTTACGTATTAACGAGGAATCCGAACCACGTGTCATTTCTGGCGAGTCATTACGTCGTTGATAGATGAAGGCTAGGTTAAAGCGTGAAAAATCCGTCGCGCGACCGAGATTCGATGGCGCGACCGCTCGGTTTCCAGACACGTGCTTTAGCGCTAATCCACCAGTGCTGCGATGTGTATACGTGTGTCATAGATCATCTATACGTGCTGGTGGGTGAGTTTGCGATTACCAAACTACGTGTCATATATGTAGTGGTATCTTGACTGTATTGACTTAGCAGCTTAAATTAATTACAGCGTCAATGGACCATAGAGCCCAGTATTTTGCATAAATTACTTGATACTACTACATGTTCCTGTGAAAAATGAACGGGCTTTAACAGACAGGCAGACGGGTGGATAACAAATGCCAATATGTTGGCATTTGTTGCCCGTTGCGCTGTCTGTCTGTTAAAGCTCATTTTTCTCCAGGAACACACACACACACACACACACACACACACACACATATATATATAGACGGAGAAGAAATGCCTGTTTGATAGAATTTGCAAATTAACAATTGTAGGATTTTTACGTTTACTTTTACTGTGAAACATTGTTGCTTACCAAATTTTATTATTCTAGATGAACGGGAAGTTGTGACATACCAGCCGCCAAGTAATTTCCGTAGATTTTCTAATTAGACTCCCTGACGAGAAACCATATTTGCGACGTACCAAAATTAAGCTCACTGGTGGTCAGCTGGTATTTGGGCTATGCACGGTTTGTTCAGACAGTGTGGCTCAACGTTATCATAAAGTCGAGCTGTGCACGTCTGCTTTCATGCCCATTAGCTAAGGTAGCTGATATAACAGTTGCATATTATGTTCCTACGGTGAAATATGAAGTTGAGCGAAATTTTAAATAGACACAAATTGCAAATAAATGAATAATAATGGACGGTAATAAAATTTTGTCATCTGCTGATAATAAATTGATGAAGACGACATTACAAATATATGTTGAATAAAGCGATAATTTATTCAATTAGACTCATGGAAAAATATCTAGAAATGGTGGTCCTCCAATGATTTAATACAAAAAATGCAACTTCATAACCACTCATTTGCATTTACGTCTGTATAAATCTGTGTATTGAGAATGTAGTAGACTTAACCAGATATCAATAAATTATTAGTCCGTCATGCTTTGAACTAGGTACAAATATTTCCAGGAAAGCAAGTATGTCACAGGCTTCAGCACATCTTATGAAGAACGCTCACAGTTACAGCTCATATTAACTTACTGAGCCAAAGTCCCAAAAGACTCTGAATTTTATTAAGTTGGAGAAAATTCTGAAGTATTCGAGACCGATATTCGCCCAGAGAATAAAAGAATTACCATTTTACCGCACGAACTAGTCTCAACATCGAGTCCATTCTCTCTACCATGTCGACACCAAGTCCTCCTTCTGTCCCATCTCGACACGAAGTGCACTGTGTCACATCTCCATCCCAAGTGTTTCACTCTCCATCACCTTTCGACGTAAAGTTTTTAACTCTCTTACGCGAAAATCCCATCTTGCTCCTTAAAGCCATTCCGCGAATCAGAATGTTCGACATCTTTCCCGCTCACACTGTTGATAAACATTCGCTTCCACACAATTAAAACGTAATTTACTAAAATCTGTAAAATGGACGTCCATTTACATAACAATAATGTCACAGATTCAACCTATATAGCTTAAATTAAAGAACATTTTCTACCGCGTCTGTATGTATTATAAAAAAGAATTTATGTGTATATGTATGTGTGTACAGGGAATCTACATCTACATCTACATCTACATGGATACTCTGCAAATCACATTTAAGTGCCTGGCAGAGGGTTCATCGAACCACCTTCACAGTTCTCTATTATTCCAATCTCGTATAGCGCGCGGAAAGAATGAACACCTATATCTTTCCGTACGAGCTCTGATTTGCCTTATTTTATCGTGGTGATCGTTCCGCGCTATGTAGGTCGGTGTCAACAAAATATTTTCGCATTCGGAGGAGAAAGTTGGTGATTGGAATTTCGTGAGAAGATTCCGTCGCAGCGAAAAATGCCTTTCTTTTAACGATTTCCAGCCCAAATCCTGTATCATTTCTGTGACACTCTCTCCCATATTTCGCGATAATAGAAAACGTGCTGCCTTTCTTTGAACTTTTTCGATGTACTCCGTCAGTCCTATCTGGTAAGGAACCCACACCGTGCAGCAGTATTCTAAAAGAGGACGGACAAGCGTAGTGTAGGCAGTCTCCTTAGTAGGTCTGTCATATTTTCAGTGTCCTTGCCAATAAAAAGCAGCCTTTGGTTAGCCTTCCCCACAGCATTTTCTATGGGTTCTTTCCAATTTAAGTTGTTCGTAATTGTAATACTTAGGTATTTAGTTCAATTTACGGCTTTTAGATTAGACTGATTTATCGTGTAACCGAAGTTTAACGAGTTCCTTTTCGCACTCATGTCTATGACCTCACACTTTTCGTTATTTAGGGTCAACTGCCACTTTTGGCACCATTCAGATATTTTTTCTAAATCGTTTTGCAGTTTGTTTTGATCTTCTGATGACTTTATTAGTCGATAAACGACAGCGTCATCTGCAAACAACCAAAGACGGCTGCTCAGATTGTCTCCCAAATCGTTTATATAGACAAGGAACGGCAAAGGGCCTATAACATTACCTTGGGGAACGCCTGAAATCACTTTTGTTTTACTGGATGACTTTCCGTCAGTTACTACGAACTGTGACCTCTCTGACAGGAAATCACAAATCCACTCACATACCTGAGACGGTATTCCATAAGTAAGCAATTTCACTACGAGCCGCCTGTGTGGTACAGTGTCAAAAGCCTTCCGGAAATCCAGGAATACGGAATCGATCTGAAATCCCTTGTCAACAGCACTCAGCACTTCATGTGAATAAAGAGCTAGTTGTGTTTCACAGGAACGATGTTTTCTAAACCTATGTTGACTGTGTGTCGATAGACCGTTTCCTTCGAGGTAATTCATAATGTTCGAACACAATATATGTTCTAAAATCCTGCTGCATAACGATGTTAACGATATGGGCCTGTAATTTAGTGGATTACTCCTACTACCTTTCTTGAATATTGGTGTGACCTGTGCAACTTTCCAGTCTTTGGGTACGGTTCTTTCGTCGAGCGAACGGTTGGATATGATTGTTAAGTATGGGGCTAATGCATCAGCGTACTCTGAAAGGAACCTAACTGGTATACAGTCTGGACCAGAAGACTTGCTTTTATTAAGTGATTTAAATTACTTCACTACTCCGGGGCTATTTACTTCTACGTTACTCGTGTTGGCAGCTGCTCTCGATTGGAATTCTGGAATGTTTACTTCGTCTTTTTTTGCGAAGGCACTTCGGAAGGCTGTGTTTAGTAAATCTGCTTTGGCAGCTCTGTCTTCGATAGTATCTCCATTGTTATGGCGCAGAGAAGGCATTGATTGTTTCTTGCCGCTAACATACTTCCCGTACGACCAGAATCTCTTTGGATTTTCTGCCAGGTTTCGAGACAAAGTTTCATTGTGGAAACTGTTATAGGCGACTCTCATTGAATTCCATGCTAAGCTCCGAGCTTCTGTAAAGGATCGCCAATCTTGGGGATTTTGCGTCTGTTTAAGTTTGGCATGTATTTTCGTTGTTTCTGCAACAGTGTTCTAACCCGTTTTGTGCACCAAGGAGGATCAGCTCCGTCGTTGGTTAGTTTATTTGGTATAAACCTCTCAATTTCTGCCTATACTATTTCTTTGAATTTAAGCCAAGTCTGGTCTACACTTATATTATTAATTTGGAATGAGTGGAGATTGTCTCTCAGGAAGGCGTCAAGTGAATTTTTATCTGCTTTTTTGAATAGGTATATTTTTCGCTTAGTTTTCGAGGATTTGAGGATTACAATATTCAGTCTCGCTACGAAAACCCTGTGTTCACTAATCCCTATATCGGTTTTGATGCTGGTTATTAACTCAAGATTATTTGTTGCTAAGAGGACAAGTGTGTTTCACATCCGTTTACTATTCGCTGGGGCTCATGAACTAACTGCTCGAAATAATTTTCAGAGAATGCGTTTAGCACAATTTTGGATATTTTATGCGTACCTCTGAAATTAAACATGTATTTTCGCCAACAAATCGAGGGTAAATTAAAGTCGGCACCAACTATTATCTTATGAGTCGGGTACGTGTTTGAAATCAAGTTTTCTTTGAACTTTTCAGCAACTGTATCGTCTTAACTGGGAGGTCGGTAAAAGGATCCAATTATTATTTTATTCCGGTTGCCAACAATGACCTCTGCCCATAATTAAAGGACTAGATTCGAAACGCAATACACACAGAACCACTGCTCCTGGGCCGACTAGAGATACCGTTGTTCGTCAGAAAAGCTTATAATTTGCAGTTCTTTGAACAGTAATTACTTTTTGCGACTACTTAATAAGCAGAGAACACTTGTGTTTGATTGAGAGGTTATGTCAAAAGCTGCGTTATAAACTGACTAAATGTGTACAAATATGTTTTGAAAAGTGTATATCTACATTGCAAAACCTACGCTGAATTTCTGTTTCCACATACCGGTACTAGAAACACCAGGTTACTGTAATTTGGCTGGCTATAAAAGTAATTACCGACATCAAAACGAAGTTGCCATCACATTTTCTTCACCAAGCTTCGGGAACTAAAGAAAAAGTGGCTAAGAAAAACTCCCACCGACATCTCAAAACTGAAAGAAAACCAATAATATGCGTAAAAAATTTCACTACCGAGTGCATAATCAAGACAGAAAAGTTTGTAGTTGATGGAGAAATAGAGACTTTAAAAAAATTGCCCAAGCTGAAACCAAGCGCACTGCCTACAATTTATCAGAATACCGGACAGCAGCTGAGCCCTCGTTTAGAAGAGTATGTTATGCAGAAGCTGACAATATTGAAAAATCAGTGGCAAGAAGTTTGAAACATTAAGGGCAATATTAAAAATTTGGAAGAAATATGTAAATACTTTTCAAGTGCAACTCGTACCAACAAGAAACGGTGATGCTGTATTGAATGTTAACAGAAGATAGTACTAGGTTTCATTGACTAATGAATCCCAGTTACTTTAGGTTCTGTGACTGTTAATACTGATTCAAGTGTCCTGCTTTCTGTCAACAGATTCAAAATTCCGCAATATAAAATGCCCACAGAATAGAAGTTAGTAAAAAAAAAAAATATTTCATAGAATACTGAAATGTCATGTCTATATTGTCTGAAGAAGACAATTTAAACATGTGTTCGGTCGTTAAAAATATAGTTAAAGTTCTAGAAGCTAGACTGTCAGGTCATACATGTTCACAGCTGCAGCTGATAATTGAGCAAATTCTGTTCCTAACAAAAAATGAGAACAGTCGCAGATATCGTGGGAATTCATTATTATTGGCTACTTCTTTGTATGTCCATTCACTGTCAGCATACACAAATATGCACAATAGTGGTTAGCTATGTTTGTCACATCCATGCATTGCCAGAAAGCTGATACCTAAGTTCAGTTTAAATAGTATAAATGTGGATGCTCAATTGCTCATAAATATGTTATTATATATAATTATTGAAGTATATGAAGTTCAGTTTAGTGCATTGCTTTATATTTCAGATAACAGTGCACTAAATCGAAAAGCTTATGGGTTACTTTCCGATGGTGGTGTTTTGCAGCTTTGTATTCAACATCCTAATGACAGTACTAGAGAGTTGTTACTAATTTTTGACAAACTACATATACTAAAATGTATCCATATTAACGGGATTACTAAACCTGACAGAGTCTTGAACTTTCCAGATTTTGACAATTTTGAAGTTGTAGATACTGCAGACCTCCAGATTTTAGAAATGATGTACAAGAAGGAAAAAGGTTCGTAGGTGAAATATAGACATTTATTGTATTTAAGGCATTATTTCCTTTCAATATTCAGAAGCAAAATGTTAACCTTGCACTATGATCTTTGATGGCAGAAATGTTGCAGCTTTAAAGTTCTTAGCTTCAAGAGAGACAGATTCTGCAGGCTTTGAAACTACTTCATCTTTCATACAAAGAATTTGTAACTGGTGGCACGTTTTTAACGTGAAACGTCCATTAGAAGTTGAAAGGTTTGATTATCAATACATTCTGCCTATTAGGGTAAATAGGTGTTTACAGTTTGGTGTTTTAAGAAAAATGTCTTTATGGTTAAAACATTGTTAAAGCTCTCATACTTCTCAGACACTAATCAACACTTTTGATGGGCTTTTCCTATTGATTCCACATGTATTTGAACATTACAAGCCAGGTTATATATATTTCAGTATGTTTCAAAATGATCATCTGGAAGGTAAATTTAGTAGTTTCGGTCAAATGATTGTGGCAATTTATTATATAAGCTGTATTCAGATATTTGAGATTGGAAAGAAATTAAGATTCAAAGATATGGTTTGCGTTCGTCCGAGTTGGCTGCATTGATATCTGGCGTTGTCTGTACTGCTCTGTTGACGATCATCTTCTACGGACGAAGCTTTCATGGGATGTCTGGGTGGTATATGAGTGCGTGTTCTAAAATGGCTCCGAGCACTATGGGACTCAACTACTCGGGTCATCAGTCCCCTAGAACTTGGAACTACTTAAACCTAACTAATCTAAGGACATCACACACATCCATGCCCGGGGCAGGATTCGAACCTGCGACCGCAGCGGTCACGCGGTTCCAAACTGAAGCTCTTGGAACCGCACGGCCACACCGGCCGGCAGTACGTATTCTGGTGTTGTTCTGGGTGGTCCTCAGTTTCAGAGGACGTTGGTGTGGTCGTGTGCTCTATTGTCTGTGCCGCTCGCGACTCTGTAGCCGCCAGCGATGAATTTCGCGCAACAGGAGACAGGCAGCAACTATCTCTGTATGGGTCGCCGTCTATATCAGGCCTCCGCCTCTCCCAGGGCAGCAGTTATCGCCACGCCGTGTGTTGTAGCGCCGCCTACAGCCACTGTGGCGTGTCTCCTCGCTGAATGGCCACTGTCTGCCTCCGCTCAACACCACGTGACCGGCTTCCCTCTCCCACCATTCTCGCACGGCCGGGAGGAGGGGACGGCCACGTAGCTGCCTGGGAAGGGAAGCCGCTGCCACCCCGTCCAAGGTCCGCTCCGGTGGCGGCGCCGCTGTTTTGCCGCGTCGTCGTTGACTTCGGCGGCGTCTCCTGTTAGGTAGTCAGCATGTAGGAGGTGAATTGCATTACGGCGGCTATGGATTGAGTTGCACATTACATCATCCGTGCTGTTCAATGCGCATGACTGCACAAGCTCGGCAGTCAAGAGTTACGGCCCTGTGAGCTACGTATGCACGCCAAGGCTGTATCACATCGGATGGGAAAAATCGGTTTTTTATTGTACTGGGACCGAAAACCGCCTAAAAATAAAAATGCACAGGTTTTAGTTGTCATTGGCCCAAAAACCACATAAAAAGCAAATCGACATCGATTTCTGATTGTCGTGAGATTGGCGAGCCACGTCTTCAGTATGCTTTCCACCGTTTTGTGCCACAAGCTGAAACCGACAAACTGCATATTCCACAACACATCGGAGTTTCTCGCGGTTCACGTTCAGAATGCGTTGCGCAGTGCGTGCCTTCAGTTCAGGTACGTTCGTTATTTGAGCACTGAACGCAACATCTTTCAGATAACCCCACAGCCTGAACTCACACGGACTATGAGCAGGTGGTTTGGACGGGCAGACTCTAGCGAAATAGCAAGGGGTCCCGGGTTCGATTCCCGGCGGGGTGAGGACTTTTGACCTGCCTCGAGATGACTGGATATTTGTGTTGACTTCATCATTTCATCATCATTCATGCAAGTGGCGAGAATGGACTGAGCAGAGGCTGGTAATTTGTACGGGCGCTGATAAACGTGCAGTTGAGCGCCCTACAAACCAATCATCATCATCATCATCTAGCGAAATGACGGCTGATACTTATAGTATTTCCGAACGACTCTGCAGCACCTGCTTCAGTGGCTGTGCAACGTGTGGAGAGATACCATCTTGCATAAAAAATGGTGTTACCTACACATCCACGCTGTTGAAGGCCTGTATTGGCGTTGGTGCGCGCAAGACTATTATAGGGTTTACCTTTAGCGGTACAGCTAAGAGGACCCACAGGACCCATCTTCTCGAAAAGATACGGCCCTTCAATAAACGATGCAGTCAATCCCCATCACATAGCCATCTTTGCACAATGAAGTGCTACAGGCTGATGTCAGAGAGCATTTTCCTTTGCGCATATTCTGTAATTCTGTGTAGACTCCTCCTTGGAGATGTAAATGGGTTTCGTATGTTCGTAGAATATTCCATGCCCATTCATTTTCCACTTCAATGCGAGTGAGAAACTCCCGAGCGAACGGTTACCTTTCTGGGAAGTTACAAAGAAGCAATTCCTAAATGAGGGTGATACTGTACGGATAGCAATGCAGGATGCTTTGAAGAAATTTACGCCTCGTGCTCATAGGCAAATCGAACCTAAGGGCAGTTCCCCATGCACTGCATGTCTTCGGCGGCTTCTCCTCTTGGATTGTCACAATGGATAACCTACAGCTCACAAGACTTTGTGCAAACGAGATGTCGTTTTCACCTCACGAAGTTATCGAAGACCGCAGGAACTGATATCCATTTGTTAGCGTCCGATGCAGAGCGCTTATAGCCACCATAATCGATTTCGTATCGCAACGTGCGGATTATAAAAATATATTGTTTCAAGGCAACGTCACAATGAAGATCTATAAAAACAGGTCATTGTTGGTAATATTTGTTATAATTAAACGTCACATAATAACGTATCCGCTGTAAAAAGCCCTCATTACGTTTAAATTAAAGTACAAAGGGTAACAGCATACTAGGTCACTGTGGTATAATGATTATAAGCGTTAAGTTACAGAGTGTAGCGCAGATATGTATTTTTTTTTTTTCTTACGTCGCATTCCTTGAAGGTTCTGGGCCTTCTTTATTAAGACAGAAGTAGGCTTTGTAATATTCAATGTTGTGTTACTATATGACTGCTCTCTCTCTCTTTCTGTATATTTATTGGTGTGAGTTGTCACTGTCAATACACTTATCAGTTAAGCATGAAATACGCAAACGCGAATAAATATTCACATATTGAATCAAATGGTATTGCAAACTAGCATTCAAAATAAAAAGGCCTAGGAAAGACTGATACATATGAAGCAGAATTGAAACACAACTTAGTCTCAGCCATCTATAAAGTATATAAAAGAGTATTTCAGAGCTCGTTCTTTTAGTGCACTTCTTTTTTAAACAAACGTCTTTAATTAAAGCACATCTTTAATCACTAATATTGCAATATAACTCTTTTTTGACGTTATATTGCATCAATGTTTAGCAATACCGACGCTTTTTCGAGACATCCGCAATGTATTGGTGCTTTGAAACACCATTTATTCATTCGACTTAAGATAAACCACTTGCTGTTTCATTTAGTCTGTTAGAATGACTGCCTCTCTCCCCCCCCCCCCCCCTTTCCAATCACATGCCAATTCCTGAATAAGTAATCAGAGTTCATAAAAATTAGCTGTTTTTTGAGACACCTTTATGAACACTGTTGAATGTACACGTTATTGGATTGACTGCTGGTTTATAATTAAAAAAATAGAAAATTTCAGGACGTCGTCTCATCTTCGGGTTTAAAGACGGTGTATTAGGAAAAATAGTTAATACAAATTTTTCAGTAAAGTTCAGAGTTAATTCTTGCCAACAATTTAATATCTTCTTTACCCACAGCCCATTTCGCACAACTGCAATACCTTGCAGTAAAGATGAAGCGTAACCACTAGTGTTCTCTACATGAGATTAATGCCATTTTCTGAAGGTCATGTTCGCCTCGAATGTTGTGAACCGAACGTCTACAGATTATTTTCGTCTTCGATACGGCTTGACGTCACATTTGCGCAAAGTATGCAAGATGGTGCTTCTCCACAAGGTCCACAGCCACAAAGCGGCTGCTGCACAGGCTTTTCACAAATGTTATATTTATCGGCCGTCATTTGCCTACAGCCTGCCCGTGAGATCAGCTGATCGCTGTCCGTGTGTCTTCTGGCTATGGGGTTATCTGAAAGAAGTTGTGTTCAGTGCTCAAATTACGAACGTAGCTGAAATGAAAGCACGCATTGCGCAACGCATTCTCAACGTATACCCCTGAATATTCCTTGACGTTTCCCCCTATAATAGGCTGTTCAAATTTGAAATCATTGTGAACAGTAGTTCTCTTTCAACAGCCTTTCGGAACTAAAACCTTAATTGTGGACACCCTACATATACACTCCTGGAAATTGAAATAAGAACACCGTGAATTCATTGTCCCAGGAAGGGGAAACTTTATTGACACATTCCTGGGGTCAGATACATCACATGATCACACTGACAGAACCACAGGCACATAGACACAGGCAACAGAGCATGCACAATGTCGGCACTAGTACAGTGTATATCCACCTTTCGCAGCAATGCAGGCTGCTATTCTCCCATGGAGACGATAGTAGAGATGCTGGATGTAGTCCTGTGGAACGGCTTGCCATGCCATTTCCACCTGGCGCCTCAGTTGGACCAGCGTTCGTGCTGGACGTGCAGACCGCGTGAGACGACGCTTCATCCAGTCCCAAACATGCTCAATGGGGGACAGATCCGGAGATCTTGCTGGCCAGGGTAGTTGACTTACACCTTCTAGAGCACGTTGGGTGGCACGGGATACATGCAGACGTGCATTGTCCTGTTGGAACAGCAAGTTCCCTTGCCGGTCTAGGAATGGTAGAACGATGGGTTCGATGACGGTTTGGATGTACCGTGCACTATTCAGTGTCCCCTCGACGATCACCAGTGGTGTACGGCCAGTGTAGGAGATCGCTCCCCACAACATGATGCCGGGTGTTGGCCCTGTGTGCCTCGGTCGTATGCAGTCCTGATTGTGGCGCTCACCTGTACGGCGCCAAACACGCATACGACCATCATTGGCACCAAGGCAGAAGCGACTCTCATCGCTGAAGACGACACGTCTCCATTCGTCCCTCCATTCACGCCTGTCGCGACACCACTGGAGGCGGGCTGCATGGTGTTGGGGCGTGAGCGGAAGACGGCCTAACGGTGTGCGGGACCGTAGCCCAGCTTCATGGAGACGGTTGCGAATGGTCCTCGCCGATACCCCAGGAGCAACAGTGTCCCTAATTTGCTGGGAAGTGGCGGTGCAGTCCCCTACGGCACTGCGTAGGATCCTACGGTCTTGGCGTGCATCCGTGCGTCGCTGCGGTCCGGTCCCAGGTCGACGGGCACGTGCACCTTCCGCCGACCACTGGCGACAACATCGATGTACTGTGGAGACCTCACGCCCCACGTGTTGAGCAATTCGGCGGTACGTCCACCCGGCCTCCTGCATGCCCACTATACGCCCTCGCTCAAAGTCCGTCAACTGCACATACGGTTCACGTCCACGCTGTCGCGGCATGCTACCAGTGTTAAAGACTGCGATGGAGCTCCGTATGCCACGGCAAACTGGCTGACACTGACGGCGGCGGTGCACAAATGCTGCGCAGCTAGCGCCATTCGACGGCCAACACCGCGGTTCCTGGTGTGTCCGCTGTGCCGTGCGTGTGATCATTGCTTGTACAGCCCTCTCGCAGTGTCCGGAGCAAGTATGGTGGATCTGACACCGGTGTCAATGTGTTCTTTTTTCCATTTCCAGGAGTGTATTTATATATCTTCCACATCTCTTCTTAAACCGCTGGACCGATTGCAGCTAAACTTGATACATAAATTACTTACAACCTTTGGGGGTTGCGAGTATCACTGTGGGGGTTAGAACAATCTATCTATGAAAGGACCGTGGTGGGAGTGAAAACGTAGTGTAGCTCACGACGCGCGAATTCGCAGCCTTGATGGTTCAGTATTTGAGAATGAGAGTACTTACTGACTTGCAACAAATTTTACATATAATTTTAAACCTTTACGAAAGTTCTTGAGGGTATTCTTGTTCTGTCGTTGCAACTACAAAAATGCGTGATTTTTTTCACCAGATGCATTTCGCTTTATTGAGGTAAACCATCATCAGTGGTCTGTAATCAACTTATTTACATTTTTATTTAGTTTTAGATCGAAAAATAGTTCGTTAAGAATAAATTGATTTGTACGTACGGTGATTTTCGGTTGATTTATCGCTTACGTCGGGAAATGCTGTCTGCTAACACATCGATGTTTTTCTGCGTTAGACACTGACAATTTAGTTCTAATTTTTAGATGTTCGGCAGCACTATGCATTTATTATGTTTTACAAAATACATTTTTATGCACACTACTTCATCCTGTTTGTTTTTGTACTTGAAGTATGTGTTGCACTCTGTGTTTTGTAGTGTTGACAACATAACGTTTCCACTACTTTGTCTTTGACCTACAACATTTTTACTTAGATTATTGTGTGTGCATAATTCTATTTAATTGTGTGTGTGTGTCTTTATGTACCGTGTAAGAGTAGAGAAGGAATAGCGATGGAGGGATTTTTTGTGTAGGGAAGGGGGAAATTATGATGAATGGACATAAGTATATAGCAGCATTTTCATCAGTTATTCTACATAAAGTCCGGTTTCCAATATTTATTGGATTATTGAGCAACTGTTTATTCTGAAACTTCCTGGCAGATTAAAACTGTGTGCCGGACCGAGACTCGAACTCGGGACCGAGTTCGAGTGCACACAGTTTTAATCTGCCAGGAAGTTTCATTTCAGGTCTCACTCCGCTGCAGAGTGAAAATCTCATTCTGGAAACTGTTTATTTTCTGTGAATTCTCTCTGTATGTGGAAATTTTCTTGGAAAGGGAGAAGGTGTCTGTCTTTATTGATTTTTATGATACCATATCGTTTCCAATATTGCTTGGTCTATGGTGTCCTATGGTTTTCGAATGATTTGTACCGTATTTTATATCTTGTGTCGAATGTCCTTCCAGTCATTCCAGTGTATATCTTCTCACAATCTCTGCAACTGAGCTGATAGATACCACATTGTTATTATCTGACTGATTTTGATTTTAGTTTCGGGATGTGCTTCTGTATGGAATTGTTTGCTTGTAAGCAACCTTACGAAAGGTTTTCTTGCTATCAACCCACACACAATGACGAAAGGAAGCAAGTTAATGGCTTACTACGTTCCCGCTGTTCATGCTGCATCAGACATGACTGTCTGATTTATTATTTCTACACTACTAACTGTATTCACGACATATTTTGCAGATAGTATTCACATACACCAGTGAATGACTTGCAAACTATATCGTTGCATGACACAGAGTTCAGGAGATGTGAGTTCATAAAAACTGAAAAACTGCCACATCAAGTATGAAATCTTAATTTACTACGTCTTTACTACTAATTTTGTTTGCAATTCATTTTGAAGATAGTAAAAATATATATTACTGTGGCATCTGCAAAATTATATCACTGTAAGACACATATTTCAGGAGATATGACATCACAAGGAATCAGCTGTGTCAAATTGAAACTGCAGGGCGAACTTCGCTACAGATACAGGTGAAATATGTGTGAAATATGTTAAGCATATGTAACACTTGTGCATTTTGGGAAAGCCTCCGCCAGAAATTTCCTCCTGAACCCAAGGACCAACTTCTGCCAAATGTGGTACACATATCACTGTTTCGGAAGAAAGACTTTAAGGGTAGGAATGGGAAACCTCCAGTTGGGGTAAGGGTGATAACAGGAGAGACAAGGGAGGAGGGAGAGACAGAGAGACAGGGGGGAAAATGGTATGAACACAGGAGGAAATGTACACACTGAGGCGGAGTGGGAAATGGACCGAGTAAGGGAAGAGGAGATGGACAGAGAAGAGGGGGGGGGGGGGGGGGAGCCCATGGACAGAGAAAGGAAAGAGGAGAGATGGAGGGGAAGGAGGAGTTAGACAGAGAAACAAACATGAGGAGATAGTGAGGAGAGTGTAGGAGGTGGACAGAGAAGGAGGAAGGAGTACATGGACAGAGAGGAGAGTGAGGAGATGGGCAGACAAAGGGGGAAGGTGGAGATGGGCTAATGGAACTGGAATAAATTCACACCTGGGCAACACCAGGTACTCAACTAGTAGCACATATAAAAGCCTAATCTACCACATTGCTATGTATGACACATCACGAAGAATGCTTGTTAAAACACATGAAATAACAACAGAAAAATGCTCCTATGAGAGCAAAAAACAAAAAAAATGCGAATATGTTCCTGTTTATTTAAAAGACTTTGACTGGGGGTACCAGCTGCCACATTCTACCTTCCTCAGCACCTTTAAAATTTTCCCAACAATTTTGGCATGTGAACATATTCGAGCATTTTTTAACATACAACTCCACTCAGACTCCCACAATCTCTCCTACCTGTAATTCACTCATACCTACTAGTCAATTGCTGTAAGCCGTGTCCATCCACTCTCAGTTGCTCTTTCTCACTCACTCATTCAGCCCAACTCATTGTCATTACCTGTTCGTGTGTGTCTGTCATTGTCTCCTGTGTCACAAACACATTCCCACTCAAGCTGTTCTACTAATAAAGTCTCCTTTTGCTATCACTGTCTCCCTCTTGCCTCTCTCTCTCTCTCTCTCTCTCTCTCTATCCTACTGCTAATGTCTCATCCTTCTCCCCTCCTGCTGCTGTCTCTTTTCACTTTCACTGTCTCTCTCTTCCTCATTGTCATTGTTATATACTCACATACTCTTTCTCTTTATCCGTCCCTCCCCTCAAGGCCCCTCCCCTCTCGCCGCCAGCACTGCCTCTTTCACTCTTCCCTCGCACTGTTCTGTCACTGTCAACTGTGTTCATTGCCACTGTGTCCGTCTCTTTCCCTCACACTGTCGTTGTGTCCTTCACTGTTTCTATAACGTAACCACTGACTACTTTCTTCATTGTTACTATTTTTCCGTCTCTTTAATACTGTCAATGTCTTCTTCTTTCTCATCATAACAAAGTGCGTATATATTTTTAAAAAATTTGGAATTATTTATAAAGGCGCTGAGGAAGATAGAATGAGGCAGCTGGTATCCCACTTTTCAGTCGTAACCTTTAAAATAAACATAAAGGCGGAAGAATCAGCAATGATCAACGACATGAGGATGCAGAAGGCAATGGAAGCCACTGCATTAAAGACACATAACGTGTATCCACAGGACATGTGGCCTGTAATTGAAGAAGTGTCATGATGATCTCTCCATTGGCAAAAGATTCCGGAATAGTCCCACATTCGGATCTCCGGGAGGGGACTGCCAAGGGGGAGGTTACCATGAGAAAAATATCGAATAATCTACGAAAGGATAACGTTCTACAAGTCGGGGCGTGGAATGTCAGAAGCTTGAACGTGGTAGGGAAATTAGAAAATCTGAAAAGGGAAATGCAAAGGCTCAATCTCGATATAGTAGGGGTCTGTGAAGTGAAGTGGAAGGAAGACAAGGATTTCTGGTCAGATGAGTATCGGGTAATATCAACAGCAGCAGAAAATGGTATAACAGGTGTAGGATTCGTTATGAATAGGAAGGTAGGGCAGAGGGTGTGTTACTGTGAACAGTTCAGTGACCAGGTTGTTCTAATCAGAAGCGACAGCAGACCAACACCGACAACGATAGTTCAGGTATACATGCCGACGTCGCAAGCTGAAGATGAACAGATACAGAAAGTGTATGAGGATGTTGAAAGGGTAATGCAGTATGTCCACCCCATGAACCATGGACCTTGCCGTTGGTGGGGAGGCTTGCGTGCCTCAGCAATACAGATGGCCGTACCGTAGGTGCAACCACAACGGAGGGGTATCTGTTGAGAGGCCAGACAAACATGTGGTTCCTGAAGAGGGGCAGCAGCCTTTTTAGTAGTTGCAGGGGCAACAGTCTGGATTATGGACTGATCTGGCCTTGTAACATTAACGAAAACGGCCTTGCTGTGCTGGTACTGCGAACGGCTGAAAGCAAGGGGAAACTACATCCGTAATTTTTCCCGAGGACATGCAGCTTTACTGTGAGATTAAATGATGATGGCGTCCTTTTGGGTAAAATATTCCGGAGGTAAAATAGTCCCCCATTCGGATCTCCGGGCGGGGACTACTCAAGAAGACGTCGTTATCAGGAGAAAGAAAACTGGCATTCTACGGATCGGAGCGTGGAATGTCAGATCCCTTAATCGGGCAGGTAGGTTAGAAAATTTAAAAAGGGAAATGGATAGGTTAAAGTTAGATATAGTGGGAATTAGTGAAGTTCGGTGGCAGGAGGAACAAGACTTTTGGTCGGGTGATTACAAGGTTATAAATACAAAATCAAATAGGGGTAATGCAGGAGTTGGTTTAATAATGAATAAAAATATAGGAGTGCGGGTTAGGTACTACAAACAGCATAGTGAACGCATTATTGTGGCCAAGATAGACACAAAGCCCATGCCTACTACAGTAGTACAAGTTTATATGCCAACTAGCTCTGCAGATGATGAAGAAATTGATGAAATGTATGACGAGATAAAAGAAATTATTCAGGTAATTAAAGGAGAGGAAAATTTAATAGTCATGGGTGACTGGAATTCGTCAGTAGGAAAAGGGAGAGAAGGAAACATAGTAGGTGAATATGGATTGGGGGGAAGAAATGAAAGAGGAAGCCGCCTTGTAGAATTTTGCACAGAGCATAACTTAATCATAGCTAACACTTGGTTCAAGAATCATAAAAGAAGGTTGTATACCTGGAAGAATCCTGGATATACTAAAAGGTATCAGATAGATTACATAATGGTAAGACAGAGATTTAGGAACCAGGTTTTAAATTGTAAGACATTTCCAGGGGCAGATGTGGATTCTGACCACAATCTATTGGTTATGAACTGCAGATTGAAACTGAAGAAACTGCAAAAGGCGGGAATTTAAGGAGATGGGACCTGGATAAACTGAAAAAACCAGAGGTTGTACAGAGTTTCAGGGAGAGCATAAGGGAACAATTGACAGGAATGGGGGAAAGAAATACAGCATAAGAAGAATGGGTAGCTCTGAGGTATGAAGTAGTGAAGGCAGCAGAGGATCAAGTAGGTAAAAAGACGAGGGCTAATAGAAATCCTTGGGTAACAGAAGAAATATTGAATTTAATTGATGAAAGGAGAAAATATAAAAATGCAGTAAATGAAGCAGGCAAAAAGGAATACAAACGTCTCAAAAATGAGATCGACAGGAAGTGCAAAAGGGCTAAGCAGGGATGGCTAGAGGACAAATGTAAGGATGTAGAGGCTTGTCTCACTAGGGGTAAGATAGATACTGCCTACAGGAAAATTAAAGAGACCTTTGGAGAGAAGAGAACCACTTGTATGAATATCAAGAGCTCAGATGGCAACCCAGTTCTAAGCAAAGAAGGGAAGGCAGAAAGGTGGAAGGAATATATAGAGGGTTTATACAAGGGCGATGTACTTGAGGACAATATTATGGAAATGGAAGAGGATGTAGATGAAGATGAAATGGGAGATAAGATACTGCGTGAAGAGTTTGACAGAGTACTGAAAGACCTGAGTCGAAACAAGGCCCCGGGAGTAGACAACATTCCATTAGAACTACTGATGGCCTTGGGAGAGTCAGTCATGACAAAACTATACTATCTGGTGAGCAAGATGTATGAGACACCCTCAGACTTCAAGAAGAATATAATAATTCCAATCCCAAAGAAAGCAGGTGTTGACAGATGTGAAAATTACCGAACTTTCAGTTTAATAAGTCACAGCTGCAAAATACTAACGCGAATCCTTTACAGACGAATGGTAAAAGTGGTAGAAGCGGACCTCGGGGAAGATCAGTTTGGATTCCGTAGAAATGTTGGAACACGTGAGGCAATACTAACCTTACGACTTATCTTAGAAGAAAGATTAAGAAAAGGCAAACCTACGTTTCTAGCATTTGTAGACTTAGAGAAAGCTTTTGACAACGTTAACTGGAATACTCTCTTTCAAATTCTGAAGGTGGCAGGGGTAAAATAAAGGGAGCCAAAGGCTATTTACAATTTGTACAGAAACCAGATGGCAGTTATAAGAGTCGCGGGGCATGAAAGGGAAGCAGTGGTTGGGAAAGGAGTGAGAAAGGGTTGTAGACTCTCCCCGATGCTATTCAATCTGTATATTGAGCAAGCAGTAAAGGAAACAAAAGTTCGGAGTAGGTATTAAAATCCATGGTTAAGAAATAAAAACTTTGAGGTTCACCGATGACATTGTAATTCTGTCAGAAACAGCAAAGGACTTGGAAGAGCAGTTGAACGGAATGGATAGTGTCGTGAAAGGAGGGTATAAGATGAACATCAACAAAAGCAAAACGAGGATAATGGAATGTAGTCAAATTAAATCGTGTGATGCTGAGGGGATTAGATTAGGAAATGAGACACTTAAAGTAGTAAAGGAGTTTTGCTATTTAGGGAGTAAAATAACTGATGATGGTCGAAGTAGAGAGGATATAAAATGTAGACTGGCAATGGCAAGGAAATCGTTTCTGAAGAAGAGAAATTTGTTAACATCGAGTATAGATTTAAGTGTCAGGAAGTCGTTTCTGAAAGTATTTGTATGGAGTGTAGCCATGTATGAAAGTGAAACATGGACGATGACCAGTTTGGACAAGAAGAGAATAGAAGCTTTCGAAATGTGGTGCTACAGAAGAATGCTGAAGATAAGGCGGGTAGATCACGTAACTAATGAGGAGGTATTGAATAGGATTGGGGAGAAGAGAAGTTTGTGGCACAACTTGACTAGAAGAAGGGATCGGTTGGTAGGACATGTTTTGAGGCATCAAGGGATCACAAATTTAGCATTGGAGGGCAGCGTGGAGGGTAAAAATCGTAGAGGGAGACCAAGAGATCAATACACTAAGCAAATTCAGAAGGATGTAGATTGCAGTAGGTACTGGGAGATGAAGAAGCTTGCACAGGATAGAGTAGCATGGAGAGCTGCATCAAACCAGTCTCAGGACTGAAGACCACAACAACAACAATGCAGTATGTAAAGGGGGCCGAAAATCTAATAGTCATGGGCGACTGGAATGCAGTTGTAGGGGAAGGAGTAGAAGAAAAGGTTAAAGGAGAATATGGGCTTGGGACAAGGAATGAGAGAGGAGAAAGACTAATTGAATTCTGCAACAAGTTTCAGCTAGTAATAGCGAATACCCTGTTCAAGAATCACAAGAGGAGGAGGTATACTTGGAAAAGGCCGGGAGATACGGGAAGATTTCAATTTGATTACATCATGGTCAGACAGAGATTCCGAAATCAGATACTGGACTGTAAGGCGTACCCAGGAGCAGATATAGACTCACATCACTATATAGTAGTGATGAAGAGTAGGGTGAAGTTCAAGACATTAGTCAGGAAGAATCAATACGCAAAGAAGTGGGATACGGAAGTACTAAGGAATGACGAGATACGTTTGAAGTTCTCTAACGCTATAGATACAACAATAAGGAATAGCGCAGTAGGCAGTACAGTTGAAGAGGAATGGACATATCTAAAAAGGGCCATCACAGAAGTTGGGAAGGAAAACATAGGTACAAAGAAGGTAGCTGCGAAGAAACCATGGGTAACAGAAGAAATACTTCAGTCGATTGATGAAAGGAGGAAGTACAAACATGTTCCGGGAAAATCAGGAATACAGAAATACAAGTCGCTGAGGAATGAAATAAATAGGAAGTGCAGGGAAGCTAAGACGAAATGGCTGCAGGAAAAATGTGAAGACATCGAAAAAGATATGATTGTCGGAAGGACAGACTCAGCATACAGGAAAGTCAAAACAACCTTTTGTGACATAAAAGCAACGGTGGTAACATTAAGAGTGCAACGGGAATTCCACTGTTAAATGCAGAGGAGAGAGCAGATAGGTGGAAAGAATACATTGAAAGCCTCTATGAGGGTGAAGATTTGTCTGATGTGATAGAAGAAGAAACAGGAGTCGATTTAGAAGAGATAGGGGATCCAGTATTAGAATCGGAATTTAAAAGAGCTTTGGAGGACTTACGGTCAAATAAGGCAGAAGGGATAGATAACATTCCATCAGAATTACTAAAATCATTGGGGGAAGTGGCAACTAAACGACTATTCAAGTTGGTGTGTAGAATATATGAGTCTGGCGATATACCATCTGACTTTCTGAAAAGCATCATCCACACAATTCCGAAGACGGCAAGAGCTGACAAGTGCGAGAAGTATCGCACAATCAGCTTAACAGCTCATGCATCGAAGCTGCTTACAAGAATAATATACAGAAAATTGAGAATGCGCTAGGTGACTATCAGTTTGGCTTTAGGAAAAGTAAAGGGACGAGAGAGGCAATTCTGACGTTACGGCTAATAGTGGAAGCAAGGCTAAAGAAAAATCACTTTCATAGGATTTGTCGACCTGGAAAAAGCGTTCGACAATATAAAATGGTAAATCGGAGAAAGACGAAGGTAATGAGAAGTAGTAGAAATGAGAACAGCGAGAAACTTAACATCAGGATTGATGGTCACAAAGTCAATGAAGTTAAGGAATTCTGCTACCTAGGCAGTAAAATAACCAATGACGAACGGAGCAAGGAGGACATCAAAAGCAGACTCGCTATGGCAAAAGAGGCATTTCTGGCCAAGAGAAGTCTACTAATATCAAATACCGGCCTTAATTTGAGGAAGAAATTTCTGAGGATGTACGTCTGGAATACAGCATTGTATGGTAGTGAAACATGGACTGTGGGAAAACCGGAACAGAAGAGAATCGAAGCATTTGAGATGTGGTGCTATAGACGAATGTTGAAAATTAGGTAGACTGATAAGGTAAGGAATGAGGAGGTTCTACGCAGAATCGGAGAGGAAAGGAATATGTGGAAAACACTGATAAGGATAAGGGACAGAATGATAGGACATCTGCTAAGACATGAGGGAATGACTTCCATGGTACTAGAGGGAGCTGTAGAGGGCAAAAACTGTAGAGGAAGACAGAAATTGGAATACGTCAAGCAAATAACTGAGGACGTAGGTTGCAGGTGCTACTCTGAGATGAAGAGGTTAGCACAGGAAAGGAATTTGTGGCGGGCCGCATCAAACCAGTCAGTAGACAAAAAAAAAAAAAAAAAAAAAAAGTCCACATTCCTATTTTGTGCTCCAGTAGGAGCATTTTCCGATGCTGCCCTTTTTCCCTGCTGCAGTAGGGCAAGAAGTGCATTGAAAAGAAATGTATTGGTAAAGTTTAGATAGTTTACCTGTGTCAAATTTAAAAAATGCAAAACTAATTTTAGACCTCAGTCCGGATTTTACATTCAAAAAATTTTAGACGTCGTTCAGTACTACAACATGGAATTCACAGATGTTAACGGAAACACTTAACAGTATTTCTCTTCCTCCTACGTTTCCGCTCACACAGGATTTTGCGTGTACAAGTAGGATAGCTATTAACCTCTGTATCTTCGAAACGGATAACGATAAGAAGAAAATTTCGAGGTTGTTCGGGATCGGGATCTCAGGATCTATCTCAAAATTGAGCCATTTGCTGTGCATAGACGTCTCGAAATCGGCGACTGGGTTTTTGTAGTCAAAAAGCAAGTTGTCTGGTATTTATCGACAGCCGAAAAAGATGTTTGAAAACAGGGTGATGGCTCTTCTAGAAAAATGTCTAGAAAATACGCCGTTAATATTAGAGCAATATTGTTCTGTTACCTATTATATAGTTTTCGTTACATACGGTTTTTATGTGTAGAAGTAGGAAAATTTTGAAGATCTGTATCTTGGAAACGGATAAAGGTAAAACGAAAATTTTCAAGGTTGTTAAAGATCGGGAGTTCAGGAGTATACCGGGAAAATTTCAATCATTTGCTGTGGAAAGCCGTCTTTGAATCCTCGGCTGGGTTTTGGTCTTCTGGTGACGGTGAACATACAGTAAACACACCCTTTTAAGGGGTTTTATGAGGAACCACCCATGAACTAATGATGCCTCCATGTTTCCCATCAATCCCACCGTAGACCACATCAAATGTTAAAAGAACCAACCGATTTGCTCCATTTGCCTAGGCAGAAGGAAGTGTCTTATTACATGTAATTCGACCTTCCTGTTGGGTACACAAATGGTCCCTAGACCAAGGGCTATCCAATACACCTGACCCTACCTTTTTATCACCAATAGAAGCCGAGGTATGAACACAGGAAAATATTGGAACATATTGGTAAGCGTACTGTCGTGTCCATACCAATTACTTTTGCTTGCTCAACTGATGCATCTTTTCACGTCAGTCTGTGTATGACATTACATCTTACGGATAATTTAATATCTTTAAATTACAAAGGGTCCAAAACTGACCAACAAAACTTTCAATCGTTTTTCAAAAATAGTTCATAACTGAAATACACATAACACGGTCATGTACATGTTCGACTTATTTCTATACTTTTAATGACGTTTTTAATATGAAAGTGTTAATGGATGAGAGTCAGTGCCGCGAACACGCTGATATGTCTCGATTGGTCATAATGTGAAACATGGGAAAAAAATAAAATAAAAAAATTCTATGCAAATTATCTGATAATGGCGATTTAATTTCGTTGAAACTAGTAATCATCGTGTATCTTTGTGCGGTCTGGGCGAATAAACTTCTGTAATGAGAAGAAAAACCGTGTTGAAATTATGTAGTGTTTCAGTATGGCCATACTTCATACTGTTACAAAAGCCGCCATTGTACCGGACAAACTCTGAATCCTGGGCTCGAGGTCCACCGATTTCTATCTGGTAACGCGGATGAAACCCTTATATTGTCCTCTGCTGGTCTGCCATTAGTCGATGCACTTGACACACCACGAAAGCCTCTGCAGCCAGTCCCCACTCTCATGATACATTTTAAACCATCTCTCTGGCCGATTCCACGATTAGAGTACCCAATCAGTCTTGATGAGTGAATATGCGAGTATCGAAAAATATGACATAAATGGCCGTATCTTGTGAGTGCATTGATTTAAAAGCTTACATGTTTGACTCCACCAAGGGACCGTAGACTTTAATACGTGGCATCAAATCCAGCTTTATAACTGTGCGAGGACTGAGATTAAAGGGGTCTTCATAGACAGACAAACAAACGGACAATTACCAGCAAAAAAATTATTTTTTATGTGATATGATTACAAAGTAACAATTTTCGAAAATTTTCTTTTACTTGTACTGCAAAACCTTCCTTCTTGGTGAATTTCATGACTGTCGGTATTCAAGAGATACCCTATAGGTTTTGAGTGTCTAAATATGTGACATAAACAGCCCTATCTTTCGACTGCTTTGGCTTAAAACCTTACATGTTTCACCCCGTCGAGCGACCAACGACCGTAGTATGTGAACTAAATTTCATCTCGATATCTTTTCTCATTCCTGAGGAAAAAAAATGTATTATCGGTCGGACAGACAGTCAGACGCACGACCAAGTCATCCGATAAGGGTTCCGTTTTCACCTATAGAGGTATAAAATTCTAAAGTGCAGCTACAATACAACCAAATCTGATTAAAAAAAATCTAGACATACACTTTCTCAATTAAAAGAAAAGGCAATGCATTTTTCTCTTCAAATATTTAGGTCATGTTGATTGCAGATATCTAATTGAAATTACTGAAGTAAGATGCCAGTGATACTTTCGTACGAAATCTGTCTGTACTATTGGTGTCACGAAATTAATAGTCTTTTTCATAAACCTTAAGTTGCACCTTAGCTACATGACTCTTTGGCAACAAAAATTCTGTACTAAGCATTTGACTGGCCACTCCATTTCATCCACAACAGAAGATAATAACGCATAACGCAGTCAAGCAACATAAAATAAATGCGTTCTAGAGTGTAGAGTTGGCCAGAGACAAAGTAATACTAGCAAAGTGCATAATCTCATATTAGGTATTTTATTTTATCAGTAAATTATTCTTTGATTGTAAAATTGACTCGCAGATATGCAATGATGAAAGAAGCGTAATCACTTTTTTCTATTTTTGGTTAATGTGAAATTTATCAACTCAGAAAAGCTGCAACTTGATAACAACAAACAATCAAGTCGTAAAATTTGATTTGTGAGGTTGAATTTCGTTGCCTATCCAGCAGCTATCAGATAATGCTGATGAACTTGTTTATTGCGATTTCACCATGTAAAAATTCAAGAGACATTGTCTGTTATGGAAAACAGTAAATCGGAGATCTCTCTTTCTACTTCCTACACAGCTTCCTTCAGTGTTCTCAATATCGTTTTGCAATTGCAATCATATTATGGAAATTTCAGCTTGAACAATGCTTACTACTAACGATAATTGTCCACAACTTACAAAAAACAGTTTAATAGCATATCTGAAAGACTAGATATTGTTAACAGTTCAGTGCTGTACGAAATAATTCTAAATTTATTCGCCGATTGAGAATTTCTTGACATCAGGTGTTTTAAGTATAGGTCCAGGTGTAGCCTCGTACGTATAAGAAAGTTTGTGCCACACCGGGACTCGAACCCGAATATCCCTCTTTTCACGAACGGTCGTCTTAACCACTTCTTCTCAAAATTTTATGTAGCATAATCACATCACATACCAGAACATGACAGAATACAAAACTCATTTTATAAATCGTTATATACTCTACAACACATTCATAGTTATTTTTCAGTGCGGAAATCTGTATGAAATTTTTGAATTGAGTAGTTTCTGAGGTGGTGCTTGCGAAGAAAGTCACATTGCAGCTCTTTTGAGGAAGAATACATATTTCTCATGGTTACTGTTCGTTTCTTTTAGTCTGTGGTGTTGCGTAGGCATATACAACCACAAATCCTGTTCACTCCTGTTCATTTGTGAGAACATGTAAAATATCGTACGTCTATTTATTCAGTTGACGGCATTTTCCTTCATTTTCGGGTAAAGTCCTCCATCTGGATGTAGAAGGCTAGTGGGTGTTATCAGTTTGGACGACATCCTTTACATAGATGTAAAGTTTTTCTAATGGACAGCAATACGTTGTTTGCATTACCAGAAACGAACTGATGTTCTTCGGTGTCAATATGGTTGCAGATTGCACACAGTGGAGAATCTGACAGATGAATGGAGTGTAGTCTTGAGTTTATTTGGAATTTTCAGTTTGGAAACGTGGTACAACTTTACCCTTAAATTAGTGGATAGTATTTGGCCGTGTTTATTCTTCCTGACTTTGTGCCAGCCAAAGTCCTTATACAATAGTTTCAGTCAGTGACTCCTGTACTTTAGTTTTGCACCAAGTTCTTCTACACCTCTTACACTTTGGTCAAATGTTCTCCAGGAGTTCCCGTCTCAGTATAACTTATTCATTGAGATTTTATGGTGTAATTCATAAGGGATATAGTTGACACCTACAAGGTGTGGGGGTAAGGGGGGGGGGGGGAGAGGGACTAAGGGTGGCCAGTGCTACTTCATTTAATAGTGATGCCCTTTGTTGTACACATCTGTAAGACTCAAATCGCCATTGTCTGTTGTCAATGTCATTGTTCCATATTTCATCTAAAATATATGTCTGCGGCTGACAAAGTGACCAAGAGCAGTTCAAATGCTTTTGACAATAAAACGAAACTGAACTCCGCTCGAATAGGCCTTGGATGGCCCAACGATACCGACCGGCCGCCGTGTCATCTTCAGCCCACAGGCGTCACTGGATGTGCATATGGAGAGGCATGTGGTCAGCACGCCGCTCTCCCGGCCGTATGTCAGTTTACCAGACCGGAGCCGCTACTTCTGATTCATGTAGCTCCTCAGTTTGCCTTACAAGGACAGAGTGCACCCCGCTTGCCAACAGCGGACAACTCTTAACTTCGGTGATCTGAAGAGAACCGGCGTTACCACTGCGGCAAGGCCGTTCTTTTGGCACCTTTCTTCGATAACAGCACAACTTGGGCAACATAATTTATTTTTAACGTGATGTAGGTGATCAGCAGATTCAACCTCTGTATTTCGTCAAGGATCCTTAGATTATATTGATGCATCCTGGCTCTGGTATTGACGTGTATTTTTCTGTAATTTATGGCAATTGTTTGTCGTACATTACACGTGAATTCCATCTCAAGATATTTCAACTGCTAATCTCCTTTGTTTGTCCTTGGATGGGAGCTTCTAATCCACGATTAATATTCCTTATTCCGCTTATTTTTATTAAGTTCCGCGTCTGATGCTAGTTCGTACTTGTTTATTATTTGTGGTGGTTTTTCTGTTTCACTGGCGTCCGTTACCAGAAAGCCAACGTCATCGGCATATGCCTTGCATACGACCCGCTGCCAACGCGTTGTTAACTCTTGGAGGTTATTATTTAGATTAAAGCGGAGAATGTCGATTGCAGTGGCGAAGAGTGCCATGGTCAACGGGCCTCCTTGGCTTACTGTGTTCAGTTGGCCAAACACGAGCCTACAATTATCCCCCTCCTCCCCCCAACCATGTGATAGAGTAGCACGACCCTCAGACCTTACCTGCAGTTCTCGGAACGGGCGATCCGGTCTCTCAGCAGGTACGCACAATGCCAGATTTCTGCGTAGGGCGCCGTTTAGTCAAGTCCGTGAGTTTTCGGCGAACCGGTGGCTGACGCGCTACTCTGGCAGAACGGCGCGCTCGCGTCGGCCACCCAGTAATATTTTTGGAACGACGTTAAAGAAACTATTCGGTAAAAACAGTTTTTTTATAGTTTTATACGTCAATTTCATGGTGAGGCGCCCATCATTTCGCTAATGGTCATAATTATTGTGGTATTTCACAAGTAAGTAGCACATTGCGTAAAATTCGAAACGTTTGTCATGAAAAATAGAGGTCGCTATAAAATTGCTTTTCGCGCGTTTTAGAGTATATAATTCGAAATTCAACTAACATATTGAGTTTCTCTTTAGACTTGAGAGGTCTCTATCACCGATCTCGAGAAAACTGATTTTACGTATCACACTCATTTGGGATAGTGCACATCAGCAATAAACCCAGAGTGAAATACTCGTAACACCCCTCATAACTCAGAAACGGTTTGAGATATGGAAACGAGGTTTCGCCAAACGATAGCATACACAGAGAGAGTCTTTTTGCCTTATGATAAACGAGCGGAACTTTCTTATCTACCGCGATATGGGAGTAAATGCAGACTTTTGCAGTGGATTGAAATAACTTTCTAAGAGTCATCGGTAGCTGGTGAAATGAGAATTAGTGTGACCTTGCAACAACATACAATGAAATTACACGTTTATATTTATACTGAGGATGTACTTTTTCATAAACTTTTGACGTGATTTGTCCTCAATTCGTCGCTTAATCAAACGCTATTTCAGAATTCTGTCGCATTTGCAACTTTTTTAGGATGTTAACGAGGTGACATTGTGTAAACACCACTCTGATCTGTCAAAAGAAGCAAATTTTAACATGGTAACAAAATAAATGTAGCTCGAACTTCGCCACTGTTTAATGAGTGCCTTTCATGTTACAGCAAGTTTTAGTTGCTGCAAGTATAGTAAACGGCGTGAACCAGCTATCACATTGTAAAACTTGTACAACCGTGCTGTGAAATACCTTGCTTGTGAAAACTGAGTCAAGGACGTTACACAAACAACAATGTAAAAAATATGGCGTACAAAGAGATGGTTGAAACATTTTTAGACAGTATTCCAACTGGGGACCAACGTGTTATAAAAACTGACAATTAACCGAAACTAAAGAGTAATTCAAAAATGTGCAAGCAGCGTTTTCTGATGTGAGCGAAAATCAGACATAATAGATCTTTTGCAACGAACTGCTTTTAGATGTACAAAGCGAGCTAGATTGTTGATATGTTTCATTACACATCACTGCTGGTGCAAAGATGGCTTTAAGACACCTTAACAATTTCTGGAATAATCTCAGAAAGATGCAGGTCTTAGAAAGAAGGGTAAAAGGGTGAGGGATCACTTGTGTAAAGCAACACTATCGTGAGCACCAATAAATGTTGCCTGTAATACGTTCGTTATTGTAGACTAGTACCTATAGCTGTGTTATGTTCATTATTTAAGAGATATTATGTATTACTACAGTTTGCAAAGGCTCAAACAACCGGAGACTGCCACAATTATCTTTCTAGCATGGTCTATATCTTCCCTCTAAGATGAAAATTACTTGATAAAGTATACTACAATAAAGAAAATGCGTATAAAACGTCGCACTGTGCAACGTACATGCGATCAGACACAGTCGCGACTCCTAAAACCCGTCGCCTGTGGCCTCTGGCCTCTTGATCGTACAAGGCAACCCTGGGTCCGTGGATAAATCACGACAACCGACCGATTTTCCCTCACACAAGAACAGACCCTGCCTCAGGGTAGGTCGGGGTGCCAGATCCATTGGGTGGGGTCATCACGTTAGTTGTAAACGACGGAGTTCACGTGGGCGGGCCAGATCCATCAGAGATATCCGCAGACCTGGCCCGCGGTTCCCGCTAGTAGCGGAAATCCGCACTGCTTGGTTCAAATTGCTCTGAGCACTATGGGACTTAACATCTGAGGTCATCAGTCCCCTACAACTTAGAACTACTTAAACCTAACTAACCTAAGGACATCACACACATCCATGCCCGAGGCAGGATTCGAACCTGCGGCCGTAGCGGTCACGCGGATCCAGACTGAAGCGCCTAGAACCGCACGGCCACACCGGCCGGCCAATCCGCACTGCTGAGTTGACCTTTTACGATACTGATAGATGAAGCGTTTTTAGAAAATTTCATTATGTTGGCCCTAAAACGTTGTAGAAATTCATAATTCGCATAGTCTAAAAGAGATAGGAATGGTTTATCGTATCGAAGGCTTTCTGGTATCCAGTGATATTAAGATCGCCTTTTATTTTAAAAGCTACGGCGGGCGATAGCCTATGATATCCCTATAGTCACTTAGTGTCCAGTGGCTGGTTCTTCCTGTCTTTGCCGACGCTAGTTTGATATCGTCCAGCTATGATGTTCATTGCTGATTTTAGTCTTTCATTTATAATTCATGCAAATATTTTATAGTCACGGTTCAGGAGTATTAGAGGTCTCAAACGTGGTATTGAATTATGTGCCCCATGTTTTGGAATTAATACTAATATTCCTTCCCGGAAGTCATGTCGTTACCGATGTTCATTAATTCATTACAGGTGCACCTTAGCTTGTCTGTCATTTGTCTTCTAAATATTTTCTACAGTTTTGCCGGAATACCGTCAGGTTCTGGCGACTTATCTTTCGGGTTTGTTTTTATAGCCTGCTCTACCTTTCTGACTCCTCCATCAACAGCCTTTTGATTCTTCTGGGTCGAGTCTTCCTGACAATTCTGTTACGAGGTCAATTTGCTACACTGTCAGTTACTTCATCAGCGAACAATTCTTTGGGATGGCTATGTATTTCTTCCTTGATATCGAGCATGTTTGTCAGTAACCTTCCATTGTGGGATCTTATCTCATTTATTACTATTTTTCTTTGTTTTTGCTTTGCTCTTGCTTTCATGTGTCACCCAATGTATTGAAGGCGGGCTTTAATTTTGCAGCTTTCGGGCTGTTGGCATTACAACGTTAGGATTTTGCCTTCAATTCGTTTGATTTTCATGTAGTTTTTAATTACTGACACGTCATGTTTTTATAGGTCTCTTAAGCACTGACAGAAAAATTCACTTGTTCGTTTTTGCCTAATATATTTCTCGCGTGAATAATTTATCATCAAAATGGTTCAAATGGCTCTAAGCACTATGTGACTTAACATCTGAGGTCATCAGTCTCTTAGACTTAGAACTACTTAAACCTAACTAACTTAAGGACGTCACACACATCCATCCCCGACATAGGATTCGTACCTGCGACCGTAGCAGCAGCGAGGTTCCGGTCTGAAGCGCCTAGATCCGCTCGGCCACAGCGGTCGGCAATTTATCATAGATTTTCGTATCGTGGTTTGGCGCATTTCAACCACCGTGTGACTACCGAGTTGTGTGAAGAGAATTTTTTCTCGCACTCTTTCTACGTACTGTTGAAAGTTTCATGGCATCCGGGGTCCTTTAAATGTTTTACGATCAGCTTCCAGCGACCCCTGCCCTACAAGTTCCTGCTTTTCTAAGTTCGTGCTGCATATATACGGTGTCCCAAAACACATCGACAACGCTTCGTAAGTTGTGTGGGAAGGCAAACTGATCGGTTTTCAAGAAGGAAATCATTTCTGGAAACCCACAGCTTGAGCGCTGGAATACGTCAAAGCTTGAGACGAGTGTGGGTTCCACGTTACGTCAATAAACCAACATGAATAATGTGGATAGGAAACTGATCGGACACCCACGTTACAAGTAACAGAAATGCAGTTACCCATAGTAAGAGCACTCTACCTTGACGTGAGTATTAAAAAATGATTTGATCAGTGTTGACAGAGGTGATATGGAAGAAGGCCTTCAACGAAGTCTAACAACATGTTATATGGAGAACTGCTCCTGAACCCAACATTGGTGCCTGACTCTGTCCAAACGAGGCGTAGTCCGTGGACTGAAGTTACCGGTTTTTATAATGCACATTTTCAAGGGTGAAATCTATGATGGATTCATTTTCGACGGAATCTTCAGTTTCAGCGTGGGAGGTACAAAATGCTTTCACTGAATATAAAATGGACAATGTCGTGAAGAATAGTTACAGCAAGCATTCCCAGACTTGAATTTTGAACTTTAATAAAATTTAAAAGTGAAATTTCAAAAAACTCCTTGTTACAAACAGTTTTTTGTGGAGCATGTAAGGAGTCAACCACCCCTTACGTACTGAGAACAATATATCTTTGCCTCACGCAGGTCGCAGTAGATACTATGGATAGTCGAGCGCCCAATGCACCAGAGTCAAGTAACTTGTTGGCTACTAAGTAAGCAGGGCGGTTTTACTCATGACGGCCGACCGCGTTTGCAATTGTTTAACGGCTGTGTGTGTCACCCAAAGCCGTCGGCCTGACTTCGCTCTATCGCTCTATCTACATTACAAACGGGCTTCGAACTGCTCACCTCCTTCGTTAATGCAGAGCCTATATCGTCGGTGCTGAACCTCACTAGTATGAGCCAATATATGCCGTTGTTTTTGAAGTATTTCAGTCGCTCCGTAGACCCGAATATGAAAGTCCTACGCTGACGTTACAGGTGTTCAAACTACCCCACAGAAAACAGTCGGGAAGTGATACATTTGAGCACCGTGCTATTCATGGGACTGGTCCATTTCTACCCGTCGATTCAATGGGCTATGCGACGTTGAGGTCATTCCGCACATCGACATCAAAGTTTGCAGGAGCTCCGTCGTGTCCCATCCGATATTTAGTGGCGCTACATAGAATAGGGTAGAGGAGGGTATGAGGTAGATAGGTCTTCTTTGTTTGGCAGTAGATACGGCCCAGTGATATGGTCACCAATTCTCACGCAGAGATGTTAATACCGATCAATAGTTGGTAATTTTGAATCACATGCGCACACGGATTTTCGTCCGGACAAACATACATATTCTACAAGTTTAATATGCCGCCTCTAGTAAAGGTGTATTCATCCGTGAACAGTACCAAGGTCTGAAATTGTGGTTGGAGTATGCACTGTTGTAAATACCACCTGTCAAACTTTACCAGTCGCGGGTAGTCCTCCAACTAGTGTTCGAGCAGAGCTCGAACGACCTGTATCACGTTTCGTCGTCTACCAGAGGACAAACAGTAGACTGAAGATAGCATTCGCAAGTGCCGGGCACAAAGTTCTGCTGCTTGACTGTACAGTGGACACACTTCGGGCAGAGAATAGCTGCGTGCAACTTACTGGCTTCTTTAAGGAGTCTCTTGACGGCCTTTAACGTGGAATGGAGTGGTACGTTGGGAAAACGTTCGGCATTCATCTTGCAGCAGCTCTTCCACTGCAATCCGCTTTGATGTATGCAAACACCATGACGTTGACTTCCGCAGCTGTGTACTGGTACATATCGCACTGCTCTGAACAACGTTATTGCACTGTCATACCACACAATGACCGCAGTAGGACGCGTACAAGGGCATGCACACGAATGTTACTGGGTTCAGTCGTCCATCCACATTACACAGACGACTGAAGGATTTCATATCTTCCGTGTTCAGACACCAAAATGCATCGGAACACAGAGTCAAAAGCATCCTCCGGATGCGGGTTCATTCTAAAAACAAATCAGTTTGTCTTGCCCCACAACATACTAAGCATTCTTCTTGTTTTTTGGACATCCTGTACATGTCGTCTCATCCGAGGACATATTCTATCTTCAGGCCTTCATTTTTCAGATTTGCTGTCGCGTACATTCTACAGACACGACTTGCTTACTAATTCGTGGTTTGCTTGAATCTGGGCGATGTAACGTCTGCTAAGTTTAAGTCTTTAACTATGTACTAGAATTCTACAAAATTATTGACATGTAGCTTCTAATCTTCGTGAAAGAGCACACATGTCGTAGTCTCCGCCAAAAACCACACAGTCATTTTTGCTGAAAATATGTTATTCTTATGTTTTTTTTAGGGTGGGAAATCCAGATATGATACTTAAAAAACTGTATCACCTACCATTTCTTCACAATTTACAAAAAAATGGTTCAAATGGCTCTGAGCACTATGGGACTCAACTGCTGCGGTCATAAGTCCCCTAGAACTTAGAACTACTTAAACCTAACTAACCTAAGGACATCACACACATCCATGCCCGAGGCAGGATTCGAACCTGCGACCGTAGCAGTCGTGCGGTTCCAGACTGTAGCGCCTTTAACCGCTCGGCCACTCCGACCGGCTCACAATTTACAGTTAAATTTATTAAATTAAGCGACTTTTTAAAGAATTTTACAGTTTTATATAGTTAAAATAATTTAAAAATGAGGTATAATGAATGTAGATGACGTTGGTAGCTCTGCTGAAAAACATATCTGGCAAAAAAAGGTCGATTCTATTTTTGTGTTAACAAATGGTTTTTCTTTTACTTTCAACCTAACCCCACTTTCCCGTTTCCTGTACATGCGCTCAGTACAATGTCTAATCGTGGTAGTAAAAACTCTGCTGACAGTTTTTGTTATATTTGTGGTCAATTAGTGGACTGTGCGGGTGGTCCCGGCGGAGGTTCGAGTCCTCCCTCGGGCATGGGTGTGTGTGTGTGTGTTTGTCCATAGGATAATTTAGGTTAAGTAGTGTGTATGCTTAGGGACTGATGACCTTAGCAGTTAAGCCCCATAAGATTTTCACACACATTTGAACATTTTGATAAATCTTGGGCGCCGCGTAAGGTATGTTATGTGTGTGTTGAAGAGCTGAGAAAATGGTCCAAAAAGGAGAAAAAAACCTTTAGATTTACTGGTCCTATGATATGGAGGGAGCCAAAAAATCATTCCGATGATTGCTACTTTTGCAGTGTTGATATTATATGTCATAATTCGAAAAACAAGAAGGTAATAAGCTACTCTAACCTTCCGTCTGCCATCCGACCAGTAGGACATGGTGTAGATTTGACGGTTTCCTGAACCACCAGATGATTTAAATTCTATTCCAACAGAAGTATTTTCTGATGTACAATCTGATTTTAGATGAACCAGATGATGATGAATTCCATTGTAATACAGAAAGTTTAGAGCCCAGATTGTTTACTGAGACCAAGCTTAACGATTTGGTTAGGAATCTAGGCTTAACGAAAGAAAAAGCTGAACTGCTTGGCTCTAGATTAAAAGACAAGAACTTATTAGCAGTTGGAACCAGCATATACATGTATAGGAAGAGAGAGCAGCAATTTTCCAAGTTTGTTCAACAAGAAGGTGATTTAGTGTACTGCTCAGACATTCCCGGACTGATGAATGAGTTTGTCATCGAATACCAAAAGGCAGACTGGAGGCTGTTTGTTGATTCATCCAAAACTAATGATGGAAAAAGGCCGCTGGAACACCAACATGATGGGCCACTACTGTTGGTCACTTCACCGGGAAGATCAGCAAGCGACTCATCGTAGAAAAACTACACGAGAAGCTTCAAAGAAAAGAGAGAAAGAAAATACAAACCAATTCCAGCTGACAAGTGAAACCTCTATTAACATATATAATTGTTTTAAGTAGCTTACTGTAAATACAATCCATGCTTACGCTGTAACAAAGCATTTCATTACTTTCCCCGTTTACCGTATGGCTTAGGATTTTTATACTAAATAATAAAAAGTTTGTTGGCCTGTTTTATTTGTTCGTAAGCTGCAGTGAAGAGAGGGATAACTTCATCTTTAAGTAATTCATTTTTTCGTCTCTTAATGCCAGCGCCACAAGGTGTGTAGATATTTATAAATCGGGTACTGTGTACGGTGGCTGCTATGCCTCTGGCGTTGGCCAGTTCCTCTGCATCCTTTATACGCTGGCCAGTCACATTAATGTGATCTCCTTCCAAACGCCTGAATGACCACATTTTGCTGCGCGGACCGCTGCGAGACGTGCAGGAAGAGAATCAGTGAGGGTCTGGAAGTACCAACAGGGATGTGGAGGCATAACTTCTCCAATGCCGTGGCCAGCCACTAGATCTAGACTGTCGCACAGATTCTCAGTCTGGCTTCAATCCGGGGAGTTTGGTGGCCAGAGGGTACGTTGAACTCATGCACGTGCTTTTAGAGCTACGCATGTACACTGCGAGCTGTGTCACACGTTGTATTGCCCTGCTCGTAGGTGCCAGCGTGCTGAGGGAAAACAACTGGTCCCCAAGGATAGCCGGCCGAAGTGACCGTGCGGTTAAAGGTGCTGCAGTCTGGAACCGCAAGACCGCTACGGTCGCAGGTTCGAATCCTGCCTCGGGCATGGATGTGTGTGATGTCCTTAGGTTAGTTAGGTTTAACTAGTTCTAAGTTCAAGGGGACTAATGACCTCAGCAGTGGAGTCCCATAGTGCTCAGAGCCGTTTGAACCATTTTTTTTCCCCCAAGGATAGATGCTTGCTTGTGTTGACCCACTGTGCCTTTCAGAATGATGAGATGACGCAGAGAATGACACGAAAATATTTACCAGCACACAAAACTCTCCAATCCGGAGTGGACCGTTCCGACGATTGTTGCAGGGTGTTTGCTTTCAGACGATTCACGACGTGCATGCCAACGGTCATCAGGGCGATGAAACAAGAAACGTGATTCATCTGGAAAGGCAGCCTTTCGCCACTCAGTGGACGTCCAGTTGCAGTATGGAAATGCAAATTCCAACCTTCGTCCCAGATGAATAGCAATCACCGTGGATACATCAACAAGGTGTCTTCTACGGAAGCCATGTCACCAACGTTCGCTGAATGCTCATTGACAGGATACTGGTGGTAGCCCCTTGTTTCATCTGTGTGGTCATTTGCTCAACGGTCGCACTTGTATTCGCACAAATATATCACTGCAGCCGTGGAGCAATACAGCCGCCTCGACGTCTGTGTATCTGCATCCAGTGGCGCCTTTGGGCTGAGGATGACACGGCGGCCGGTCGGGACCGTTGAGCCTTTGTGGCCTGTTCGGGCGGAGTTTAGTTTAGCTGATTTTGTCAAAGGCGGTATACTTTAACCACGGTGGCAGACAGATTACTTACTAACTTAGCCGTTTCGGAAATGATTCTATCGTTGGTCTGAAAGCCAGTGTTCATGCCCTCTTGGACATGAAGTAAATCGCTCCGTTTCCGCATTAAGACAACGACCGCACTGTTTACCACGTCCCCCGTCCCCACACAGTATATGTACCCTCCACTGGTAGTGCTGCCACCTGCCGTCTGGTAATTGCACCTTGACGTCGAACATAGTCGACGGCCACATTAATGTGTCTGTACCGTGTAATTACCCCTTATTTAGTGAATGACGCTGTTCCGAGTTATTGCCATTTCCTGTGTACATAATTACTGAATACATCTGACATTGTTCGAACAGGAGAAAGCGATAGGATGCACATAATCACAAATATAAAATTATAAAAATTTTAATAACTTTATATAAATCTTTTTAAAAGATTCACAGACTTTGTATATATTGTCTCAATCGCATTTATCTCCCTTCTTTTTTTTTTTTTTTTTTTTTTTTTTACGAAGTGATGAGCATGAGCAGTTTCGGTAGTTTAACTGCCATCTTCAGATCATGCTATCTGTGCCAGCGACTGAAAGATAGAGCCTACACAGTGAAGTATATATGTAATTATTTCCGTTAAATCAGTAACTGTAAACAGAGAGGCCACTTATAAGGTACAGCTAGCGGTGTACAATACCGCTGCAACGCTCACACATTATTATTTAAAATCTGTTACGTACAGTCATGCTATCTGTGATAGCAACTGAACCAGCACCGTAAAAATTTTATACATTAAAACATCTGTGTAACTATTATGTATAAATATACTCTATGTCTTACTTCTGACTTTAAATAAGCTTCTATGGCAAATTTCTGTTTGCAATTACTGACTGTGACGAAAATAATTGTACAGCTGCTTCACTGTGTAGATTCAGGTTTCAACTGTCGCAGATAGCGTGACCAATGGCGCCATCCCCTTTCTTTCGTTGCATTTGGTCTGGGCAGGCGAAAAAGATACTCGTTCAGGTTCATCGCAGATCCTTTCACTCAGGTTTTTTTTTTTTTTTCCACACAGAGCAGCCGGTCCTCTGACCTAACACGCTGAACTATCGGCGATACCTAGACTATATAGTGATTTGAATTATTACCTGGGAACGTAGAAAAACCTGAAGTATTTAATATCTTGATTGTTGAACGACATTTTTTAATGCGCTATGCACGTTGCGATCACGTTTAATGTTTATTAAATTTCATTCCGATTGATTTTTAGGTCAATGCTCAACCGAATATCTTGGCGTGAACTGTCATCAGTGAGAGGTGTTACTTAGTCAGACCTTTGCTTCAGAGTAAGAGTGCCCCCGTTTTTCGTTCATTCTGTACTCTCAGAAGTTTGGGGGTGCGCGCTGTCGTTGCCACCGGCGCCCGTTGGTCGATATGGGCGGTTTCTCACCACCGGCGCCAGCCTCACTCCACGGATGTCGGGTTTTCCATCTTGATGAAGGATCTGAAGATTTTGATTGAATGAACTTAAAATTGGGAGCATTAATTAAAGGGTAGAAAAGTAAACGTATGTCAGCGCAGCCAGCCTCAATCGCAGGCAACCCATTGCGTCACACCAACCACGTGCCCGGCCATGCTGGGAATGTCCCTGGTGGATTTCTTACTCAGATCCAACGATTAGCACATATTCACTGAAGTCTCCTGCTCGAATCAAAAATGGTTCAAATGGCTCTTAGGACTATGGGACTTAACATCTGAGGTCATCAGTCCCCTAGAAGTACTTAAACCTAACTAACCTAAAGACATCACACACAGCCATGCCCCAAGGCAGGATTAGAACCTGGGACCGTAGCGGTCGCGCGGTTCCAGACTGAAGCACCTAGAACCGCTCGGCCTCTCCGGCCGGCCTGCTCTATCATTCTGCTGTTAAGGCTTCTCTGCTGACAACACAATAATCCTCGCCTTGTTTTAAACAGGCGGGTCCGCCTCACGTGACATATAGAGGTAAATTGCCCATTCCAAAACGTGTCCGGATTCTTTTGATCAGATGATGTACGCGTGATTTACCACAATGAAGGGTATTTACATTTTCTCTGTACAATTAACGAGTGTTTAGAAAAAGCTAAACAACAGAACAAAGTTTTTCATGTGGATGCTACATTTGGACGTAGCCAATAATTTGAGAACGGTGCTGTCTTGTCCGTCAAATGACGTTATCTGAATATCTGATGTCTTGTGTACATGAGTTTTTGGACCGCCGGAGTGTAGTAGCTACCTATCAGTATGGCTCTGAATACGAACGGAAACTAATATTACAGTTGATCGCTGTTAAGGGCCTAATACTAAACAGTTTACTTCCCAACGCGTTCGAAAGTCGAATTAGCTCCTGCCCATAACAAATGTGTCAGGAAGTTATTTCTGAAAGTATTTGTATGGAGTGTAGCCATGTATGGAAGTGAAACATGGACGGTAAATAGTTTGGACAAGAAGAGAATAGAAGCTTTTGAAATGTGGTGCTACAGAAGAATGCTGAAGATTAGATGGGTAGAGCACATAACTAATGAGGAAGTATTGAATAGGATTGGGGAGAAGAGAAGTTTGTGGCACAACTTGACCAGAAGAAGGGATCGGTTGGTAGGACATGTTCTGAGGCATCAAGGGATCACCAATTTAGTATTGGAGGGCAGCGTGGAGGGTAAAAATCATAGGGGGAGACCAAGAGATGAATACACTAAGCAGATTCAGAAGGATGTAGGTTGCAGTAGGTACTGGGAGATGAAGAAGCTTGCACAGGTTAGAGTAGCATGGAGAGCTGCATCAAACCAGTCTCAGGACTGAAGACCACAACAACAACAATAACATAACAAATGTAATATACTGTTGTGTCGACCTCATATTTGTACTGCTTGAAGTTTGCTGCTAAAACAATTCCTGGGAACAGTTTCGGGAGCCCATAGAAGTCACGCTTCTCTGTATGGAATAAGACCTAGCTCTTCTTTGTAACACAGGTAAGTGCCGAAATATTGTGAAAAACAGAACTTGCCGTGGGAAAACAAGAACAACGGAAATTGCAGTTGATACGGGACATACTAGTCACAACAGTACCTCGATGATTGCTGTCCTCATACCAAAGTGAAAAACTGTAAGCCGAATGACAGATAACACTTTGGTTAAGGGTACTATTTCTTCAAAGCCCTTTTTAAATCTCGTGTCTTTTGTTGTCTTTAATAATAATCAAGTTTTATTGAAATTTTTTTGTGAAGACGGGCTGTTTAACAAGATTTTTTGTAGGAATCAAGTTTCTGTAGATCATCAAAGAGCATAACACTTCAGCCCGAATGAAAATGTTGTCTGAATTTGTTACAATTTTTAGTCAACGTAATTTTAAATGGGGGTAAAAAATAGCTCTGGTCCCTGAATAGGTATCCAGATATATTAATTTACATTTGTCCTAGAAACAAAAAATACCCCTTTTAGCACTTTTTTAGTTTCTGGCTCGTATTTCCCGAAGTTGCTCGTGAATTTTGCGAAAACTGTTTTTCCAGTAGTGCTTAAGAATTCAGCACAGTTAGAAAGCATGTTTAAGGGCGCAGCCTCTGTGTTCTGTGAGCTGTCAATATTAGTGTGTTGTGAATATTTAGCGTTTGATTAGGTCCTTGTAGTTCCTGTTTGGTACGCTGGTAACGTACACTTCAAAGATTACGTGCGAGACTAAAACCTAAATGACAATTGCAAAAATTTCATATTAGTTGAATAGCAGTTTTATTCCTTGTTGTACAGAATACTGTAAACGAAACAACATTTACATGGTTTAGTAAGTTTGCCGTATCAGAATCTGAAAAGTAATCTAATATTTTGACAGAGTGCCCCATTAGTAGAACCACTTTGAATTAAAGTGATTAATATTTTCGAGAAGAAGCGTTGCTTTAGCAAGTGTGTTGTTCATACCTTTGTTGGTAAAGACAGTATATGCAATTCTTATAGTTTGAAGTTGCTTTACATGAATGATCAAGAACTGAAGTGGCAACGAATTTAGTGTACATTTCATGCTTTGCATTCGAATGTACAAGCGAAGTGCATTGTAAAACTATTCTCTCAGATAATATAAAATGAGTGTTTTTCTACTAAATGTAATATCAGTATTTCGTGTAAAGTATCTTGATGTTTCTTGCCTCTGCCATCGTTACACGTCATTAGCGCATCGTAACAATCACCAATGTTACTATTAATTTTATCAGAACTGCTAGAAAATACTTCGTTTGCCTGTTACATTATTATGCATCTCCATCTAACGAACAGCACACTGTCTGTTGATTTAAGATTTGTCTAGGTTTTGGAGATATGATATATGGAATCTTTTCACCGATAAAATAGAATTGTTAAAATGATTTTTATTTTCCTAGCCATGACACTGTACAAATAAATGAACGAAAAATGTTTTGTGATCAGAAATTAAACTTATCACAGCTCAGTGAAAGTAAGGGAACTAATCGATACAAAATTAATCAAAAGAGGAACTAGCTTCAAAATCATAAGCAGCTATCGTATCTTAAACTGCGTGCCCAGAATAAGATATATATCTCAAAATAGGCAACAATCGTTAGAAAATGAACTTGATCCTTGAATAATGAAATAAGTGTACTAGCATTTTAAGGTTGTGAAGATTTTAGTTTTGCCAAATTTGATTTTACTGCTGGTTGACTTGTGTAGGCACCTTACAGAGTTGTTCCGAATGCAGTTGGTTGAGCAGGAATATTCCTGAGTGACAGCTGTTTACTACATACAACTACATACAACTAATGTACTTCTTCTTCTGAGTTTGGTTTTAATTTGAAATTGTTAGCCCCATATAGGTAGAAGTGTGTGAGCACTTTATTCATTTCTTTATCCTTATGATCGTAAAAAATTTTAATGGCACTAGAACAGAATAAATTGAATGTGGCGGCTGAACATTCTCAGTGCGCTGCCGCAGCAACTGTCGTCTGTCACACAGATGCATTGTCGCCTTTTTCTTAGATGATAATGGTTAAATGATGCAGAAGTTTCAAAACGAGCTGTTCTGGTCTCGCAAGCATCCATGCAAGTACCACTGTAGCAAAAACGCTTCATCGAATTATTAACAGAAAATTCATTGCTGGATACACATCTACTGCGCACTGATCCACTTTTACTTCGTTTCATGTGTTGTACTACTTTTAGTTTATCAGGGTAAATTTCAACACTGCACTATTTATGAAATTTTTTATACAGTAATTGCTATTACAGTGTGTATGAAGTAGCTCAAGTGATTCAAGTGACCTGAGCACTATGGGGCTTAACTTCTGAGGTCATCAGTCCCCTAGAACTTAGAACTACTTAAACCTGACTAACCTAAGGGCATCACACACATCCATGCCCGAGGCAGGATTCGAACCTGCAACCGTAGCGGTCGCGCGGTTCCAGACGGTAGCACCTAGAAACGCTCGGCCACTCCGGCCGGCTGTGTATGAAGTATCTGAAGTTTTCTGTACAGTGTAAATAGAATTAAAAGAGCTCTTCGAGAGGTAGTTATGTATTCTCCAAGTCTCTTCAACAGCACGTACGACAGCTAAATAGTTCATACAGACCGTTAAAGAAAAACGAGGTCACAGAGTGGTCTGTCATGGAAATGAGGTTGTGTACTCCATACCACAATGTGGAATGTCAAAATAATTTTTTGGCAAGCGGTACGAAAAATACTAAATTTCTAAGTTATAGTGTGAACAATTTTTGCTAACTAAGTCATTCAGATTGGTGTGTAATTACAAGAATCAAACCGCAAAAATAATAAAAATGTGTTGTGAAGAACAGTTACTTCTTAGAGTCGTGTAACTGTATTACATGATAGTCAAACAACATTACTTCGAGATATGGCAGAAGATGCAATACTTACTGAAATACTTTGCGAACTTGTTCGTACTGCTCGAACAGGGACGGCCGGTGTGGCCGAGCGGTTCTAGACGCTTCAGTCTGGAATCACGTGACCGTCATGGTCACGGGCTCGAATCCTGTCTCGGGCATGGATGTGTGTGATGTCCTCAGGTTAGTTAGGTTTAAGTAGTTCTAGTGGACTGATGACCTCAGATGTTGAATCCATTTTTTGCTCAAACAGGGACCATGAATACAAAAAGAATTATGACGGAGTCGCTTAACTTATCATTCACATGCCCATAGTTTGCAGTTTGAAGTGCAGTTGCGTTAGGCGCACTGTTAAAATGGTAGATAAATTTTTCAAAGCAAATTAAACAATTAGTTTGAGACCCACAAATATTGCATTTACGTGAGAACATAATTAACGAAGAACATACTGTAAAACAGTAAAACGTTTTGTACAAATTATTCTTATAAACCTACTTTATTCGTACGAGTTAATTTTCATACATATCAGCACTATTTGACACTTGTTACAGTATTGTGTACAACTATTCATTAGTTGTCATTGCAGCTTGTGTCTTACTGTGCTGCTGCTCAACAAGTTACGAGTAGCGGGTTGAAGAGCTCCGGGGCCCAGACGGTCGCGCGTCCACTGTAGCCGTTGGTGGCGGGGCGGCTTGGAGGCACCACTGGATCGGGTCCCTCGGCGTATAGCGCCCCTCCCTCCACGGCATGCCGGCCCCCTCGAGCGTCTTCCGGAAGCGACGCGGACAGCTCGACTCGTACGGCGTCAGCTCTCGCACGTAGCGCTGGCCGCTCTTCAGCTTCCTGCTACTCCTCTGGGCCTCCTGCACCAGCGACAGCCGCTCCTCGTCGTCGCGCTGCTTGAACTGGCGCCTGTGCGGCTTCGGTGACGTGATGGAATTCCAGGCGGCGTCAGCGTCCCTGTGGTAACAGGCAGGTGATTCGATTTAAGTGAGCCGTTTTGTGGTGGACATGGTCATCGGCATCTACTGGCACGATGGCATCACAGCCCAAATGATGAAGCTTATTACTGACTCAGTTCCTCCCACTATAAAACATATCTTCAACCAATCCTTAGCCACGAGTGATGTCCCTGACATAAAGTGGAACTAGTTAAACCACTACCTAAAATCCTATTTGTTACCAGTTGCGAATACGGGCAACCGTCATACGTGTAATGCAATGAGAATGTACGGGACTCGGATTTCCCCCTTATCGCGAGCAGTTACCTTTCCATAAGGGTATCCGAGCACGGTACACGGCCAGACTCCAGCTTCCATGCGACGCCAACCACGTGTTTGCAACCTGCACTCGTACACCCACTTTGTGCACTGACATCCGTCACGGGACAGCGATACGCACATATACTGATGAGGGTAGTACCAAGTACACGAGATACAAAAGGCCAGTACACTGGCGGAGCTGTTACTTGTACCCAGGGGATCCATCTGAAAAGATGTCCAAGGTGATAATGGCCGCACGACGGGAATTAAGAGATTCTGCGATCGAAATTTTAGTTCCATCTAGACGCAGGGAACATTCCACTTCGGAAATCGTTAGGGAATTCAAGATTACGAGACACAAAATGTTTAGAGTGTGCGAGAAAACCACACTTCAGGTATTACCGCTCACCACGGACAAGACAGTGAGCGACGGCCTTCACTTAACATCTACACCTACATCCATCCTCCACAAGCCACCTGACGGTGTGTGCCGGAGGGTACCTTGAGTACCTCTATCGGTTCTCCCATCTATTCCAGTCTCGTATTGTTCGTTAATAGGTTTGTCGGTATGCTTCTGTGTGGGCTCTAATCTCTCTCATTTTATCCTCATGGTCTCTTCGCGAGATATACGTAGGACGGAGCAATATACTGCTTGACTCTTCGGTGAAGGTATGTTCTCGAAACTTTAACAAAAGCCCGTACCGAGCTACTGAGCGTCTCTCCTGCACTGGAGTTTATCTCCTTCCACTGGAGTTTGTCTATCATCTCCGTAACGCTTTCGCGATTACTAAATGATCCTGTAACGAATCGCGCTGCTCTCCGTTGGATCTTCTCTATCTCTTCTATCAACCCTATCTGGTACGGATCCCACACTGCTGAGCAGTATTCAAGCAGTGGGCGGACAAGCGTACTGTAACCTACTGCCTTTGTTTTCGGATTGCATTTCCTTAGGATTGTTCCAATGAATCTCAGTCTGGCATCTGCTTTACCGACGGTCAAATTTATATGATCATTCCATTTTAAATCACTCCTAATGCGTACTCCCAAATAATTTATGGAATTAACTGCTTGCAGTTGCTGACCTGGTATTTTGTAGCTAAATGATAAGGGATCTATCTTTCTATGTATTCGCAGCACATTACACTTGTCTACATTGAGATTCAATTGCCATTCCCTGCACCATGCGTCAATTCGCTGCAGATCCTCCTGCATTTCAGTACCATTTTCCATTGTTACAACCTCTCGATACATCACAGCATCATCTGCAAAAAGCCCCAGTGAACTTCCGATGTCATCCACAAGGTCATTTATGTATATTGTGAATAGCAACGATCCTATGACACTACCCTGCGGCACACCTGAAATCACTCTTACTTCGGAGGACTTCTCTCCATTACGAATGACATACTGCGTTCTGTTATCTAGGAACTCTTCAATCCAATCACAAAATTGGTCCGATAGTCCATATGCTGTTACTTTGTTCATTAAACGACTGTGGTGAACTGTATCGAACGCCTTGCGGAAGTCAAGAAACACGGCATCTACCTGTGAACCCGTGTCTATGGCCCTCTGAGTCTCGTGGACGAATAGCGCGAGCTGGGTTTCACACGACTGTCTTTTTCGAAACCCATGCTGATTCCTACAGAGTAGATTTCTAGTCTCCAGAAAAGTCATTATACTCGAACATAATACGTGTTCCAAAATTCTACAACTGATCGACGTTAGAGATATAGGTCTATAGTTCTGCACATCTGTTCGACGTCCCTTCTTGAAAACGGGGATGATCTGTGCTCTTTTCCAATCCTTTGGAACACAACGCTCTTCTAGAGACCTACGGTACACCGCTGCAAGAAGGGGGGCAAGTTCCTTCGCGTACTCTGTGTAAAATCGAACTGGTATCCCATCAGGTCCAGCGGCCTTTCCTCTTTTGAGCGATTTTAATTGTTTCTCTGTCCCTCTGTCGTCTATTTCGATATCTATTTTTGTCATCTGTGCGACAATCTAGAGAAGGAACTACAGTGCAGTCTTCCTCTGTGAAACAGCTTTGGAAAAAGACATTTAGTATTTCGGCCTTCAGTCTGTTATCCTCTGTTTCAGTACCATTTTGGTCACAGAGTGTCTGGACATTTTGTTTTGATCCACCTACCGCTTTGACATAAGACCAAAATTTCTTAGCCGGCCGCGGTGGCCGTGCGGTTCTGGCGCCGCAGTCCGGAACCGCGGGACTGCTACGGTCGCAGGTTTGAATCCTTCCTCGGGCATGGGTGTGTGTGATGTCCTTAGGTTAGTTATGTTTAAGTAGTTCGAAGTTCTAGGGGACTTATGACTTAAGATGTTGAGTCCCATAGTGCTCAGAGCCATTTTGAAAATTTCTTAGAATTTTCTGCCAAGTCAGTACATAGAACTATACTTTCGAATTCATTGAACGCCTCTCGCATAGCCCTCCTCACACTACATTTCGCTTCGCGTAATTTTTGTTTGTCTGCAAGGATTTGGCTATGTTTATGTTTGCTGTGAAGTTCCCTTTGCTTCCGCAGCAGTTTTCTAACTCGGTTGTTGTGGCACGGTGGCTCTTTTCCATCTCTTACGATCTTGCTTGGCACATACTCATCTAACGCATATTTTACGATGGTTTTGAACTTTGTCCAGTGATCCTCAACACTATCTGTACTTGAGACAAAACTTTTGCGTTGAGCCGTCAGGTACTCTGTAATCTGCTTTTTGTGACTTTTGCTAAACAGAAAAATCTTCCTATCTTTTTTAATATTTCTATTTACGGCTGAAATCATCGATGCAGTAACCGCTTTATGATCGCTGATTCCCTGTTCTGCGTTAACTGTTTCAAATAGTTCGGGTCTGCTCAAGGTAGTTTTCAGATAAAGCACTAAAAAAAATTTCACTGGATTTTTTGTCCCTGCCACCCGTTATGAACGTTTGAGTCTCCCAGTCTATATCCGGCAAATTAAAATCTCCACCCAGAACTATAACATGGTGGGGAAATCTACTCGAAATATGTTCCAAATTATCCTTCAGGTGCTCAGCCACAACAGCTGCTGAGCCAGGGGGCCTATAGAGACATCCAATTACCATGTCTGAGCCTGCCTTAACCGTGACCTTCACCCAAATTATTTCACATTTCGGATCTCCGTCAATTTCCTTCGATACTATTGCACTTCTTATCGCTATAAACACGCCTCCCCCTTCACTGTCCAGCCTGTCTCTGCGGTATACATTCCAATTTGAGTTTAGGATTTCATTACTGTTTACATCTGGTTTCAGCCAACTTTCTGTCTACTATATGGGCATTGTGACCGTTTATTAATGAGAGCAGTTCTGGGACCTTTCTATAGACGCTACTGCAGTTTACTATTAGCATATTAATATTGTTATTCCCTTTTGCATTTTGCCTACTCCTGCCTTGCTGCGTCTCAGGAGGCGTCTTGTCGGGCCTAGGGAGGGATTTCTCTAACCTAAAAAACCCACATGTGCACTCCACACGTACTCCGCTACCCTTGTAGCCGCTTCTGGCGTGTAGTGCACGCCTGACCTATTCAGGTGGACCCTACATTTCTCCACCCGATAGCAGAGGTCGAGAAATTTGCACCCCAGATCTCCGCAGAATCGTCTGAGCCTCTGGTTTAAGCCTTCTACTCGGCTCCAAACCAGAGGACCGCGATCGGTTCTGGGAACGATACTACAAATAGTTAGCTCAGATTCCACCCCACGAGCGAGGCTTTCCACCTTCACCAATTCCGCCAACCGCCTGTATGAACTGAGAATGACCTCTGAACCCACACAGCATGAGTCACTGGTGCCGACATGAGCAACAATTTGCAGTTGGGTGCACCCAGTGCTCTCTATCGCCGCCGGCAGAGCCTCCTCCACGTCTCGGATGAGACCCCCCGGCAAGCAAACAGAGTGAACAGTGGCCTTCTTCCCCGACCTTTCCACTATTTCCCTAAGGGGCTCGATCACCTGCCTAACGTTGGAGCTCCCAATAACTAATAAACCCCTCCCCCCGTGTGCCTGCTCGGACCTTGCTGAAGGAGCGTCCACATGTCCACTCACAGGCAGAGCGGGCGATGCCACACGGCCAGCCTCCACATTGACCCTCCGCCTTTTGCGCCGTGAACGCCGCTGAACCCGCCACTCCCCTTGCGGAGAGGGTGGCCCAACCACGCCCAGTACCCGCGAAGATGTCTCGACAGCAGGGACAATGGGTGAAGCATGTAACATCTGTGGTGTACCATGCGACGCACCAGACTGCCCACTAACGCTACACTCCGAGGCAGCAGCCTGAAGACGGCTGACCACGGCCATCAACACGTTCAGCTGTTCGCAAACAGTGGCCAGCTCTTCCTCCGTCTGTACACAGCAGTCACACATCCTATCCATCCCAAAAAATCAATTTAACTAGGCTGCTAATTCACTAAGGGGGCTGATTGTTGACTAAACTGTGGATGCTAGACACGTCATGTAGAAAACAATGAAAATAGCAATACCTGTCTCTGGACTGTATTGAAAACACACACTAGCACTCTCTGACTGTATTCAAAACACGAAATGTATGGAACACTATTACTAGCACTCGCCAATTAAAGCTTCCTAAAAGCAAAAACACACGGAAGAAGAAGTGACAAGTAAGAAAAACACAGTTAATACTTAAATTAACGAAGCTTGCTGCACAGCAGACGTGAAGCAGACGGCAGTTATGACGACACTGACACTGACCGAGGGCAGCGACGTTTGTGTATTGTCAGTGCTAACAGACAAGCCACACTGCATGACATACCCACAGAATCAGTATGCGACGTACGACAAACGTATTCGGTAGGACAGAGCCGCTACTTCGGCCTTAATGGGGTACGGCTGCAGACGACCGACACGAGTGCTTTGCTGAGACACATCGCCTACATAACTTCTGGACTCTTTGCCACATCGGTTGGACCTGGGACGACTGGAAAACTGTGCCCTGGTCAGACGAGCCCCTATTTCGATTGATAAGAGCTGAGTGAGGTCCAGATGTGCTGCAGAATCTACGAAACCATCTACCCAGGTCAACAAAAAGTTTGGTGGTGACTCTATAATGGTGGAGCGGTCAACAGAGGCCAAAATATGCGTGTTCGTGACTATAGCAACTTCGTGCTGAATTCATGGTCTGCAGAGTCTGAAGTAAATCAGGTGAAGAGCGACAGAATGAAATATACCGGCCTCCGATAGGACCAAGGAACTTGAAGTACTCTCCTGGGAGTCAGAATTCCGGAAAAATTGGTGTTTTGAGCAGACGCTATACTTGATGGGTGGCCTAGGAGAAGCTAAATAGCAGAAGTTGAGAGGAAGGGAAATTTTGTGGGAATTTGTTCACTTCCCAGAGCAGGCATTGGTCGGCGCTGGGAAACGACGCATAATTATCGCGACTTGCGATGCAATTGGCATAAGTGATTTTGCTGGAGGGGAAACCGAGGCGAAGAGCAGACTGGGAGAAGTCCCAGTAGTGGTCTTCTGTTCCCAGCTTGCCTAGAGTGCGGATATGGCGTTCTTTACTCAGCTTGCGTGAGAAAGAGTGAGCATTTCTGCAGTTTAGGACATGGCAAATGGAAAGTTTCAGCTTGGAGGTAGGAAGTTTTTGTTCAGCAATGTACTGAGCAAGATAGCTAGGAGTGAATAGACGAGCGCAGCCTTGCAGCACCACGAGGTCGGCCGACGTCCGCACGACGACACTGCTCCGCCACGCTGTATTCGGTGATATTGCGCCCGCTCCGGCCACTGATTAATTTGTTGGATCACGTCAGCAAAGTTTCCACCAGGCTTTCATGGGCCATGTATTGTAGAATTCTTCTCTCACTTTGCATTACGCCTGGATCAGTCGATAGGAATTACTTTTGAGTTATCGCGCTTTACTCCACGCAAACGCAATTTATTACCACTGCCTGAGAGGAGAGTTTTGTAATGTGATGATTGAAGGTCGGGAGTTAAAATAAATTTGTGCTAATCGACTGGATCTGTTTTCAATCAAGTATTTGAAATCCCAAGTCACTTTCTTAATTAATTTTATGTTCAACATTTGCATCTGGTGTTCAATAGCTGAATATAACATCCGTTTGCATCGCTTTTTAATTAAAAGTGATCAATTCTGAATCAATTAATGTCAACACTGCCACAGCAGTTCAATCAGGAGTCACAGGGCCATATTACTTTTTTTTGCGTTATCCGATATTGCGGCAGTTTTGCACTCTCTGTTGATCTGTTGGTCAATTAGCTGGGGCGAACACACGCCAAAACCAGATAAGTGACGGGTGGGATGTTACAAGTGTACAGGGTGAAAAGTATTTAAACCAACAAAGTCTGGGAGGTTGCAGGGGGCATCAAAACAAATATTTTTCTCTCATGTCATTTTTTCCTATGTGGAGTATTTAAACCGGTGGAGGCCATATTCTTCAGTTGTTACAGGCCGTGTTACGCTCTTCAGCTGTAGGCAACTGCTGTCCACCAGTGTGGTAGTGCATTGTCCCTGTTTACTAATGGAGCGATAGACCGGGAGTGAGTACACTGATATGGTTGTTGCGTACTGCGTAGCGCACCACAACGGTCGAGCTGCACAGCGGGTTTATCAACAACAGTATCCTGATCAGCGTATTCCGGGTCATACGACCTTTGCTGCTGTGTGCCAACGTCTGCGTGAGACCGGGTCATTTAGCGGATTACCTGCACAGGGACGCCGTCGCACGGTAAGAACGCTGCAATTTGAGGAAGCTGTCTTGCAGCATGTGGAGCGGGATCCTTCAATCAGCACTCGTGCAATTGCACGTAACATGTAGGCAAATCAGACGAACGTAAGGACAGTCCTTCGAGAGTAATTGTTATGTCCATTTCACTTACAGCGTGTCCACAACCCAGAACCAGTTGATTATCCACCCAGAGCACAGTTTTCGCAGTGGTACGTGGAACAGTGTGAAATGCATCCTACATTTCCATCCTCTGTGTTGCTTACCGATCAAGCAACGTTCGGGCGTGACGGAGTCTTCAACATGCACAATTGGCATGTTTGGAGTGATGATAACCCACATGCCACAGTTACAAGCGCTCATCAAGTGCGGTTCTTCGTTAATGTGTGGGTCGGTGTTGTTGGGGACTGTTTAATTGGGCCGTATATACTACCTAGGCCATTAAATGGCAGGCACTATTACAATTTTCTCGCCAGAGCACTGCCAAAATTGCTGGAAGACGTCCCGCTCCCTACAAGACAACGCATGTGGTTCCAACGCGACGGGGCGCCGGCACACTTCAGTCGTTGTGTGCATCTATTCTTGGGCCGACGGTTCCCAGAAATGTGGATTGGCAGAGGTGGTCCTGTACCATGGCCTGTTCGATCCACAGATATGTCTCCTCTGGACTTTTTTGTGTGGGGAGAGATGCGCAACCTTGTTTACGCAATTCCTGTTGTATCAGAAGAGGATCTGGTTGCCCGGATAGTAGCAGCAGCAGCAGGACCAATTCAGGATACTCCTGGGGTTTCTGCCCGCGTCAGACAGAACATTATCCGACGGTGTAACCTTTGTTTACGTTTCAACTGAGGCATTTTTGAAAAACTACTGTAATTGAAATTGGATTGTGTTAATGTGTTGTTACTTGGTCATAAAAAAATGGAAAAGTGTTTGTTGGTTGCATTAATTTGCCGCCAGAAATAACTTTCTCTACCAGTTTAAATACTCCTCATAGGAAAAAATGACATTAGGGAAAATTATTTGTTTTGATGTCCCCTACAACCTCCCAGAGTTTGTCGGTTTAAATACTTTTCACCCCGTATATTCCCGTACAGAGGAGACGTTTAGATTATGCCGCTTGCCCGGTTTCGGCAGAGAAATACGTTACTACAGTGTCTGTGTTTTTCAGAAGTACGATGCAATGTTTCTTCGTATAAATGCGACGCAGTGTACTTCTCAACAACACACAACATAGAATTTCTCCGCAAACACCGGACGAGCGACTTTCAATCAAAATGTTTCCCCTGTACGAGAATATAGGTAATGGATGTACGAGCGCAGGTTGTAGACACATGGTTGACCACATACGGAGGTTTGAGTCTAGTCGTAAAGCGTGCTCAGATATCCTTATGATAAGGCGCCCACTCACGATAAGCAGGAGACCCAGGTTCGAGTCTTGATCAGACACAAATTTTCACTATCATCAGCGACCAAATTCGCAACTGCGGATACACTTCACGTATTTCATAGCGGCTATGCTCCTCAGAGGGCCTGTTCCTTCGGACACGCATGCAAGTTCGTAGGAACACTGCAACGTGCTTCTGTACAAGACAGGCACTGTGATATCGCAGTACTATCTATAAAGGGACGTTGGCACAGACTATCAGATAATTTGCATTCTTCCTGCACTGTCTAAGGCCTTAGAATATGTAGTCCCCGACCAGCAAACAAACTACTGAGCTACAAGCAATCTATTAGACGAATATCGATTGATTTTCCGTAAACATCGCAGCACAACATCTGCCTTAGTAAAGGTGACCGATAACCACAAGTTTGTCATCGATGGAGAAGAGGCGACCCTAGTGTGCTTCTTAGACTTCAGCAAAAACTTCGACACTTTTCAGCAGCAGAATTCCGATTATGGAATTACCACCTACATTCCATTAGAGAATTGGACAGCATATCCAGTTTCAAAAGCAAATTAATGACTTATCTGCTGAAGCAACAATAATGTTTAGAATTGTTCCTGTATGAACTCATTACCCCTTTACTTCCTTCTTTCCAACCCTATTTTACTAATTTCCAAGCGTTCTTAGCTGGTGCAGTTTCCTTAAATTTCACGTCCCCAGGACCCACTATATAAGAAAGCATCTATTTTGTTCACCTACAAATTCCTTTGCCACTATCATTATTATTGGTATTATTATCATTCTAAACAGAAGTTGTAGAAGTACTGTCAGTGTGAACTTTATTAGCTCTTAGCTCGTAGTACTTAATCATTATTATTTTTCATGTTAAAATTGTTTGCTCTCAGGTGACAGCGCCGTAAACAAAGTACTGTATGTGTGAAACCGGATTACTATGTAAGGGAGGGCTTGAAATCAGTAATCTGTTCAACTTAAATAAATAAATTCATAAAAATTAGGGAGTGGACGATTAAAATCCGTGGTTTAGTTTAATTTGCAGATTTTTGAGAACTCTCGCGCACAGAAATTGAAGTGACAAATTAAAAATTAACAGTTTTTGAAATCCCGTAAGGTAGTCCTATATTCACATTAGCTTCATCAATTAGAAAATAAATACGGCAGTGACGTGCGTCATTGTATGGCTAAGCAGACCACGAAGGCTCATTAATATTAAGATACGGTGACTGTGGTTGTCACGCGAGAAGCGACAATTCATACTCCTGCTCACAAAACCACTCTTGGATGATGCGACCCTTGTGAACAAGAGCCTTGTGTAATGTTGGAACACAGTATGACAATTGCGGAACAAAGACCCTGATCAATCAAAATGGGTACTCAACCCCTGACAGCAATTCGACCATGTAGAGGAACCACGGGACGATTGCAATACCACCATACGGCCACCCAAACCGTCACTTAACAACTGCCATGTTTCACTCTTGGGACATACAAAAGGCCAGAAGTTCGAAAACAATGTGAAACAAGGCACACCCGACCATATTACTCTCCTCCATCGCTCCGTAGTGTAGGTTTCATAGCTTCGGCACATTTTCCGTTACGGGCATTTGCATCAATAGTAGGTCATTTGAAATTCCCTCTTGCCTCCCTTCGTGTTGTGTTTGGTGCTGATGGGGTTCACCAGTGCGACATTCAGGTCTATAGTGACTTTTGCAGCTGTTGGTCCCCTATTTGAGGTCAAAATCCTCCTCAACGACTGTCTGCCGCGATTACTCAACACATACACTACTGGCTATTAAAATTGCTGCACCACGAAGATGACGTGCTACAGAAGGTGCTGACATGAGGAAAGTTTCCAACCGATTTCTCATACACAAACAGCAGTTGATAGCCGTTTCCTGGTGAAATGTTGTTGTGATGCCTCGTATGAGGAGGAGAAATGCGTACCATCACGTTTCCGACTTTGATAAAGGTCGGATTGTAGCATATCACGATTGCGGTTTATTGTATCGCGACATTGCTGCTGGCCTTGGTCGAGATCCAATGACTGTTAGCAGAATATGGAATTAGTGGATTCAGGAGGGTAATACGGAACGCCGTGCTGGATCCCAACGGCCTCGTATCACTAGCAGTCGAGATGACAGGCATTTTATCCGCATGGCTGTAACGGATCGTGCAGCCACGTCTCGATCCCTGAGTCAACAGATCGCGACGTTTGCAAGACAACAACCATCTGCACGAACAGTTCGACGACGTTTGCAGCAGCATGGACTATCAGCTCGGAGACCATGACTACGGTTACCCTTGACGCTGCAACACAGACATAGCGTCTGCGATGGTGTACTCAACGACGAACCTGGATGCACGAATGGCAAAACGTCATTTTTTCGGATGAATCCAGGTTCTGTTTACAGGATCATGATGGTCGCATCCGTGTTTGGCGACATCGCGGTGAACACACATTGGAAGCGTGTATTCGTCATCGCCATAATGGCGTATCACCCGACGTGATAATATGGGGTGCCACTGGCTACACGTCTCGGTCACCTCTTGTTCGAATTGACGGCACTTTGAACAGTGGACGTTACATTTCAGAAGCGTTACGACCCGTGGCTCTACCCTTCATTCGATCCCTGCGAAACCCTACATTTCAGGAGGATAATGCACGACCACATGTTCAGGTCCTGTACAGGTCTTTCTGGATACAGAAAATGTTCAGACTGCTGCCCTGGCCAGCACATTTTCTAGATCTCTCACCAATTGAAAACGTCAGGTCAATGGTGGCCGAGCAACTGGCTCGTCACAATACTCCAGTCACTACTCTTGATGAAATGTGGTATCGTGTTGAAGCTGCATGGTCAGCTGTACCTGTACACGCCAACAAAGCTCTGTTTGACTCAATGCCCAGGCGTATGATGGCCGTTATTAGGGCCAGAGGTGGTTATTCTGGGTATTGATTTCTCAGGATCTGTGTACCCAAACTGCGTGAAAATGTAATATCAGTTATAGTATAATATACTTGTTCAATGAATACCCGTTTATCATCTGCATTTCTTCCTGATGTAGGAATTTTAATGACCAGTAGTTTACTTTCATCCGCGTTGTGACTTAGTGGACGATGTTTTTCCGCTTAACCTATGCACGGTATACATTCCGATACGGTGCCAAACATTTCGCCTACCTTGTTTCCGGAAATATCCACCACACCAGCGTGAACAATTTGCCAGCGTTAGAGTTCACTTACCTCCGATTTTACGCACTCACAAGTATACAGAACACTGTGTTGATCACAACTAACATTAGCAACGTGTTGAGGGAACTGCGCAGGCCAAATACAACAGCGTCACTTGCAGGATTGCTAAAACCTGCACTGATGTTCAAGCACGCATTTCTTTTTATGTTACCGTATTTTTGTCCAGCCCTTGTACGTCCCATTTTTCGCTGCACCCTCGCATGACGGATTGTACACACTCCGAAACATCTTGGAATGTTGTTTGTGAATCGCCGTCACATTCTGTTACATCCATTCAACATCCTGCCCCTTAAGCGTATGTTTGAGTTTGGGGCCAAATTAGCATCACAACTTTTTCTCCGCAGTAGAGAGTACTGTCGTGCGGATATGAAAACAATAAGATAAGACAAAACCCAAAATTAAATAGGGGGGGGGGGGCAAGTAATTTTACTTCAGATTTCCGAATGCGGCTGATCATTCAATGAAATAGTGGATATCAGCCACTCTGCAAAACTGCTCCAGTCGATATGTAAAATACATGATAGCCCAAATACCGCAGGTTTCAAGAACAATATAGAAGTCACAATAGGGCTACTGAAGAAGGCAGCTGCTGGCAAGAGGAATATTATCGAACAATCAGTTTAAGAAGAATTGTTTTCAAAAAAGTGAGCGTGGTTTATCTTCAAAAGAATAGTACAACTGATAATAGCTGACCTGAGGAAAAATGAAACTGGATTCCGTAAAAAAAAGTAGAACATGTGAAGGAGTACTTCCCCAACAACTTACTTTAGATGACACGTTCAAGAAAGACAAACATATATTTACAACAAAGCAACACACTTTTAGAAATTCTGAATGAAGCAGGGACAATACACAAGTAGCAAACGATTACGACTATTGCACAATGACAGTAGTCACAAGAGTCAAACGACATCAGTGAGAATCAGTAGTTGTGAAAGAACTATACCCAACATTATCTGTAGACTGAACAACAAATAACGTAAACGAAAGAGACATTTAAGTAGAAAATTAAGGTTCAGGGACAACAAATATTGGCGGTTTGCCAGTGCCATTAAAAATCTCTCACTGACGGATTGCACTTCATACATCAGTTGAACAGTATAATTGTCTCAGTTGTGCGACTGTATTCGCGATTCCCTGTCGAATAGGTCACAGTTGGTAGTAACTGACAGGAAGTCGTCGAGTAAAACAGAAGTAATATCTGGCGTCCCCCCCAGAGACGTGCTAGAGGCCCTCTGTTGTTCCTGACGTACATGAAAGATTTAAAGTCAATCGGAGTAGGCCTCTTAGAAGTTTTGCAGGTTATACTGTCATTTAAAGTCTTGTGAAGTCATCATATGATCAAAAACAACTGAAGAATTATTTATACAAGATAACCGCGTGGTGCTAAGAGTGACAGCTGACTCTAAACAATGAAAAGTGTAAAGTCAACCACATGAGTACCAAAAGGAATCCGTTAACTTTCGGTTACACGATAAACCACACTGTAAATTCAACTAAATACTTAGGGGTTACAAATGCGAATAACCTGAATTGGGCAGATCACATAGATAATGTTGTGGGGAAAGCAAACCAAAGACTGCGATTTATTGGCAGAACATTTAGAAAAGGCAAGAGGACTAATAGAGCGACAACTTCCACTCTACTGGTCCACCCTCTTGTGGAGTATTTCTGCAAGTTGTGAGATCTGCATCAGATAGTATTGTCGAAGGACATCGAAAAAGTACAAAGAAGGGCAACTCGTTTTATGTTGACGCCCAATAGAGGACAGAATGCCATGGATACGATACGTGAATTGGGGTGGCAATAATTGAAAGAAAGGCGTTTTTCGTTACGGGCAGGATCTCCTCAAGAAATTTCAATCACCACCTTTCTCCTCAGGGTGTGCAAATGTTTTGTTAGTGCCCACCTACATGGGAAGAAATGACTATCGTAATAAAAGAAAAGAAATCAGAGCTTATAAGAAAAGATTTAACTGTCCGTGTTTACTGAGGGCTATTCAGAATGAAACGGTAGAGAAATATTTCTACGGTGGTTTGATGAACCTTCTGCAGGCACTTAATTGCGAGTTAAATTAGGGACGGAATCACTGAAAGTGGTCGATGAGGTTTGATAATTGAAGAGCAGACTTAGAAAGCATCTGGAACGGCAGCTGGTAATAGTACGGTAAGTGTTTCTGAAAGGGAGAATATAAATTTCGGTATTAAGAAGTCTTTCCTGAAAATATTTTGCCTGATGTGTGGCTTTTACCGAAGTAAAATGTCGACGAGACACAGATCATATATAAAGAGAACAAAAGACTGTGAAATGTGGAGCCGCCTACGGAGGATTAGATGGCTAGGTCAATAACTAATGAAGAGGTGGGGACCTACTAAATAAAAACTGGAAAGACAAATTGGTGGCAGGACTTTTCCAAAAGAGGGGACAACTTGATAGAACACTTCTTGATTAATAATTGGGTAATTGAGGAAATCGTGGGAGGTACAATTTATAGAAGAATACTAGGGCTTGTCTACGGCAAGGAAATTGAGGTAGATGTAGGTTGTGTAGCAGAGCAGTAACGAAAAGATTTGAGGAGGATACAATAGCTTGAAGCGCTACACCAAACCAGCCTTCTGAAGTCCACCATAGCAACATCAGTATCTTACAATACCGTCCAGTCTCTAGCGTTTTCTTCTATCTGATAGTAACGGTAAATGAGAACTCTGAATCCTTGTCTATTGCGCAATAATTCATTAAAGACTTATTTAGGGCAAAAAAGAACAGTGATACGTTAGGAAAATCTTGTACTGGACCCATGCGTAGAAAGACAGTGATAGAAACCCGATCCATAATAGGATTTCTACAAAAGAACATATGTTTCAAATAATGTTTACTTACTTGTTGTTGCCTTTGTTCGCTGCGTCTAAGTGGATATTTTTCATTGAGGAGATCAAAATTTCCTGAAAGGCAAACGAAAAATCTGTTAATGGTAGCATTTACAAACCTTTACTACAAGTAAAAACATATTTTATGTTAACGTGAGTGCCTTCGGGGCTACCGTTTTATAGTCTAATTCGATTTTGTGTTACCAATTGTTATCATAATGGATTCACTATGTACGAAACGAAATTTCATATTTTGTCTCAGATTCTCCTTTGCGAATATAAACTACGCTGTAGAGCATGCAATAACATCCCTAATCAAATGATTACCTAAAACGTTATTAATAGCTAGGAAATGTAGAAACGGCGAGATTTTCATGACTATAATCCCTCAAAAATGTGTGAAATCTTATGGGACTTAACTGCTAAGGTCATCAGTCTCTAAGCTTACACACTACATAAATTCTCCTAAGGACAAACCCACCCATGCACGAGGGAGGACTCGAACCTCCGCCGAGACCAGCCGCACAGTCCATGACTGCAGCGCCCTATACCGCTCGGCTAATGCCGTGCGACTACGTTCTCTCCCTCAAGTTTGAATCCACCATAAACTCCCAGAGACCATGGTAGAAAAACTGCGTACTTTTCTCCGGTTTCTCATTTTATTTTTAGTATTTACATTTAATGTCCTCGAAAGTCACTGCAACTGAATTAAGCTGAAATTTCTACCAAGTGAGTAAATAAATCACGTCTGTAAAAGTAAAGTACGATGAACGTTGTATGACATAAAATTGTAATAATATGCAGTAACAAGATATGAAGCGGAACAGGCTGCATTGTAGACTCTTTCAAATGATGCGTCAATGATTCGACAACCGTAAAGCAATAATCTTCGTGCTCTTTTATTCAGCATAGCGTCCGCCCCAGTAGCTGAGTGGTCAGCGTGACGGATTGCCGTCCTCTGGGCCCGGGTTCGATTCCCGGCTGGGTCGGAGATTTTCTCCGCTCAGGGACTGGGTGTTGTGTTGTGATCATCATCATTTCATCCCCATCCGGCGTGCAGGTCGCCCAATGTGGCGCCGACTGTAATAAGACCTGCGATATGGCGGCCGGACATGCCCCGCGAGGGGCCTCCCGGCCGATGACGCCAAACGCTCATTTCCATTTTCCATTCAGCATAGCAGTTTTTATTTGAGAGAACAATGCTTCATCAAGTGTTCTGATTTGTAGGACCAGATCCTGATACTGACAGGAATTTTCCATGAAGTGTCGGATTCCATAAATACATGACAAACCTGGTGACATTGTGGTTAACACAGTTTATGGTTAGTGAGCGGAATATGTTGTAATTTGTAGCCTGTTGCCAGTACCTGCAGATCAGCATCATGTGAAAGTGATGGTGCGTGTCTGCAGAATTGGCTTATATGAACACTTCGTTCATCCGGGGAGAATGTGCTGTGAGAACAGATCTTATCTGCCAGGTTCAAATGGTTCAAATGGCTCTGACCACTATGAGACTTAATATCTGAGGTCATCAGTCCCCAAGGACTTAGAATTACTTAAACCTAACTAACCTAAGGACATCACACACATCCATGCCCGAGGCAGGAATCGAACCTGCGACCGTAGCGGTCCCTCGGTTCCGGACTGTAGCGCATAGAACCGCTCGGCCACTCCGCCTGGCTATCTGCCAGGTCATTAAGACACAACATGAATGAAAGTTCTATTATTTCCATATTGCTATTATATGTCAAGCCACTTATTTCATTGTCTTCAGCGTAGTTTGCAAATTGAGTTAAAATCGATAGCACGAAATAACATCTAGCACAACTTTCAGTCAAAGGCACAGAAACTGTTGCTACCAACAAGCTGAGCCAAAACTGTGGTGTGTATTGTGCGACAAACGTAAAATCGTGCCCTGATATGGTCACTGCGCCAACGGTCTTGCCACAATGGTAACACCGGTTTCCGTCAGATCACCAAACCGTCGGTATTGGCTAACACTTGGATGGGTGGACCTCTATATCCGCATCTAGTGACGATTATCGACTTAGGACGACACGGCGATCAGACGGTACCGTTCGCCTTTCCGAGGCCTGTTCGGACGTGAAGTTCTGCGAGATACTGTCACGAAGAATGCTAAGTACCCACGTGCGTGTACAGCTAATTGAGCTCACACGCAAACTGACCCCGTACCTCAATTTTATAATAAATTTGGGGAAAACACAACCTAGAAAGGATGGAAAACAGCTTATGCTATTCTGGGACACTTGACAGAAAACGACCAGTCAGGGCCTCACTTAAACGTAATACATTTAAAAAGAGTTTGTATACTGCAGTATTACGACCAGTAGGTATAGAACACGACTCGTTAAGACAAATATAAATAAAACGTATCTGCATCTAACTTTTTGACAGAGAAAACTCAGGAATCTGTGGATTCACTGTTACAGAGGAACCGTGGCTACCTCTACTGTGGCTTTTTTGGCGTATTCGTTCATGATCTTTATTTTTAATATTTTACCAACCACACCTGCTGGACAGACACAGTTTAGAGGTATTTAAACGTAGTTACTTCACAATACCATTATTTTATAGTTACTGCTGTGAATTAGTGTCACACCACTCACAATGCGGCTCGAAACTATACCCAAAAATCTAAAACTAATTTCTACTTGGTCTACCACCTAGACCTATTGACTACTTCATCGGCAATAATCAGAATGGAAACGTTCTAATAATTGATAACAGATGTTGCAATTCTGTTTTGGTGCTGTGAATTGAGACAGGGAAGATATGCTATTCGTGGCAAGTATACCAAAAGCGAAAGAAGTTAACTCATAGATCAGCTTCTTGAACAATGCTAAGAGGTATCGAGAAATGTTAGTCTACTAACTTTTACAGTCAGATGTGGGGATGAGAGACTGTGTGCCGAAAATGATAATGACAAATCACAAACGACTGGACTGCCTACAATAAAGAGATTTCCACTAGAGTATAACAACAGTTCCTCCTCACACTCACGGAAGGAGACGAAATCAAAGGACACCAGACATCATCACAAAACGTGCAAAATATTTCTACGAAATTTAAATAAACAGTTTGTACCATGTCTCATAAAATTTGAGACGCTACATGGTAGTGATGAATAAGAGTAACAGGTCAAGTTAATACGAAAACACAGTTTCCACAATATTCGATGTGCTTTATACTGTTACTTAGCGGCTGACATCCACACAATAATTTCGTAGAAACTGTTTTTGTACTCCATAAGGCATGAATACTAAAACAGTCCCGAACCTGGATGTTGTTTCACACATGACAGTGATTTTATGTGCGTGATTTTTTTAGTGCGCAAAATATCTGTTATGTTACAAACACAGGATAAAGTGGCGCTCTGGTGAAGACAAGGTAAACGCATTGGAGGATCAGCAGGCATCAAGGCCAAGTCCGATGTTTGTCCTTTAGGATTTCCATGGTTTCATAAAACATTTCAGATGAAGACCTCGTTGGTCAAGGTTGTTCAAGGTGACTGCCAGTAACAAAACCGTACCTAGTCATTACATTTTCACCGTTTTATGAACGTCCGACGCGTTTCCAGGGTAATCACGTCTGCAAAGGACGACCGACATTTCTTGCATTTGTCTACTTCAGTTCCTCAACTAACACAAATCGAGATGTGACCTGAGGCACTTTATTATTTGACATCAAAACCTACCAACCCATGTCTGACTGAGCCACATTCGTTGGTGTTATGCATTTTGAGTCAAAACGCTGGAACCGCTCTCTTATAACCGCTGTGTACTCTACGGTATAAACCTATTTTATTCTTTTTATTTGTTTTTACTTATTTATCAGGTACCTTGTGACCATGCGAAGCGAAGCAGCCTGGTCACTGCTGGAAGAGTCAGTACGTACTTTACAGAATACTGATTAGAAAATTTATCAGCAAAAGAACTACAGAATTTCTATAGCACGAAAGAAAGTGGAAGAGTGAACGAATAAAATTATCAACTACAGCGAGGACTACCTGATAAATTCAGGAGTGTGACATAAGGAAACCTTTCAACTTAGGCTTGAAAACTGGCAGGCGTCTCTCTCAGTTCTTTTTCAGGTCTGCAAGAATCCAACTTCTTAAATAGTGCAAAACTTTCTGAGCAATGGTTAAGGAAGTGTTATGCAAATGTTAATCATTACTCTGTCTGATGTTCACTGACTGAGTCAGTATTGTCAGCAACAAACCTCATAATGAAATATATGCAAAGGGATGGCAGAGACAGAACTACGAGACAACGGCCAACACTAAGTTTTGTGAACTGACACCAAAGATCTGCCTCACCGGATTTTTTTTGGACTACCCTTTATGCGCACACAGAGCCGGTCCAAATATGAAACCACAGAAGGTAATCGCGTGAAAGTAAGAGAAGCGCACTAATCTTCCATTTCGGCGTCAGAAGCAATGGAGATGATGCTCATTGTGAAGACAGCAGCATTCTTCGCTCCCTGTAGAAGATCTAGCACGTGCTACTTTCAAGAACGCTTTCCATCTACCACGAGTCCTAAGTATTTAAAGTGATCAACCTCATAACGACCACACTGGGGTAATATAGTTTCGCTTTAACAAGACTTTCGTTTTTGAAACCATGTGTTGGATTTTGTTGCCGCTAAGCACTGGCCCGTTCTCTCAAAGTCTCGTACTCGACTGGTCTATTAGCTAGATCTTTTACATTAATTGATGGACTGTTACATGTCTTATTTTGTGTGTCTGTTCTCCAGAGACAATAGTGACGTAAGTTTAGAGTTTTATTTCGTCACTTTGAGAATACTGCACGTGTAGTCTGACTATAATGAAATCCAAAATTGAGGAATCTTTACGAGAAAAAATGGCTCTGAGCACTATGGGACTCAACATCTTAGGTCATAAGTCGCCTAGAACTTAGAACTACTTAAACCTAACTAACCTAAGGACATCACACACACCCATGCCCGAGGCAGGATTCGAACCTGCAACCGTAGCAGTCCCGCGGTTCCGGACTGCGGCGCCAGAACCGCACGGCCACCGCGGCCGGCAATCTTTACGAGGAGGATTGACTTAAAGTTACGGCCAGCACTTACTACGCAATGAAAAAGTTAAGGTTTGTACTGTTAAAGCGTTAACAGCTGTTTAATTGCAACCATAGTATACACCTATGAGCCAAACAGAGTCGTCTGCAATACAGTGGGAAAGCTTGGGTCTCTTCTATTGCCAGGTCGTCCATTCGCTCTCCGCCAACATTGAAATCGAAGGGTTAGAAATACATTATGCCTAATTCCACTGGTTTCCAACTAAATTATAACTGACTAACTATGGTGGGCCATTTCTTCGTGTTGACATTTAAAATACCGAGTAGGGTTCGCTAGGAACTCCAGAGAGTCATTTTTGGCGCTGCTGCTGCACCTGTAAGAAATAATTTGTTCTTGATTTTTATATGGGGCTTGTATCTGTTTAAGATACGTAACACACAATTCGATGTATGGATTGTTCATTAGAAAAATATAAAGTAAATGAAAAGACACTCTGTGTCGCGGTATGACCCCACTACGTTACGTACTGTGATGTACTCGCGTTTAATTATTTTGTTATTTTCATAACGTGAATGCTATAAATTTTCAAAAATGGCCATTAACCAAATCTCAGATGACGGCAATCTTCGGATGCTGGATGAGTTCAATTTCAGTGACGCAGAAGATGCATGGAGCAAACCTGAAGAGGACTTTATTCCAGAACAAGATGCGTCAGAATCGGAAGATAACCTTGAAGTAATTTCGGAAGAAGGCGATACGTATGCCCTGTGGAACTAGTGACTAAGATTCTGCTGAAGGAGAAGAGTTCAGTGAAAAAGTCAAGAACAAAATAGACAAATCAGTGTTCCCGTGACTCACTATCCCCATTATAACACTGTCAAATGATCTACCAGGCCAACGAAGCAAGTGATCTTGCAGCCACAATGTCCGATTCTTCAACACATTCTTTGATGAACAAATTGTAGATACCGTACGCACCTTTACCAACGCTGGAGTTCCGCATTTTTTCACCATTACACTACAAATGATGCTATAAACAGAATGAGAATTGGGACACATGTAGATTCTGCCAAACTGAGAGTCTGAGAGTGATTTTTTGTGTGCTGACAGCTAGGACTGTTGCCTGCCGAATGGACACAATTCCTGAAATGTGGACTGCAGTCGAAAACATTCCTCGTGCAGATTAAGCTTATCCATCATGGATGTTTAGAAACCTTTGACCATTCTTTCAATATAAACACAGAGAACAGTAACCAATCATTTTTTGAAATAGTTATGTATTCCATGACCCAGTTTCTACATCTACATCTACGTCCATACTCCGCAAGCCACCTGACGGTGTGTGGCGGAGGGTACCACGTGTACCTCTATCGGTTCTCCCTTCTATTCCAGTCTCGTATTGTTCGTGGAAAGAAGGATTGTCGGTATGCATCTGTGTGGGCTCTAATCTCTCTGATTTTATCCTCATGGTCTCTTCGCGACATATACGTAGGAGGGAGCAATATACTGCTTGACTCTTCAGTGAAGGTACGTTCTCGAAACTTCAACAAAAGCCCGTACCGAGCTACTGCGTGTCTCTCCTGCAGAGTCTTCCACTGGAGTTTATCTATAATCTCCGTAACGCTTTCGCGATTACTAAATGATCCTGTAACGAAGCGCGCTGCTCACCGTTGGATCTTCTCTATCTCTTCTATCAACTCTATCTGGTACGGATCCCACACTGCTGAGCAGTATTCAAGCAGTGGGCGGACAAGCGTACTGTAACCTACTTCCTTTGTTTTCGGATTGCACTGCCTTAGGATTCTTCCAATGAATCTCAGTCTGGCATCTGCTTTACCGACGATCAACTTTATATGATCATTCCATTTTAAATCACTCCTAATGCGTACTCCCAGATAATTTATGGAATTAACTGCTTGCAGTTGCTGACCTGGTATTTTGTAGCTAAATGATAAGGGATCTATCTTTCTATGTATTCGCAGCACATTACACTTGTCTACATTGAGATTCAATTGCCATTCCCTGCACCATGCGTCAATTCGCTGCAGATCCTCCTGCATTTCAGTAAAATTTTCCATTGTTACAACCTCTCGATACACCACAGCATCATCTGCAAAAAGCCTCAGTGAACTTCCGATGTCATCCACGTTTCCGGGCTCATCTTCACAGGATGCACAGGATCAATGTCACCTCCTGTGAACTACATGAAGATGAGCCTGAAAAGCTTCGAGACCTGGTTCATGGAATAAATAACTATTTCAAAAAGCGACTGATTGCTGTTATCTATATTCATATTCGTCGTGTAGTTTCTACTGCTGCCTTGGCCCAGAATCTAATTGCATACAATTTTCAGTTAATAAATGTTAATGAACAACGCTTATTTAATTTAAATATACATTTAAACATCCAAAGGACCTAACCTGAGTAACCTTCTACAACGGAAGGACATCTGTTGAGAGGCCATTAAAGTTATGGTTCCTGTATACGAACAGCTGCCTTTTCGGTATTTGTAGAAACAACAGTACGAATGATTCATCGATATGGCCTTTTAACGTCAACGGAAACGGCCGTATTGCGCTGGTACTGTGACCAGCTGAGAGCAAGAGGAAACCTCAGCTGTAATTTTTCTCGAGGGCATTCACCTCTACTGTATGGTAAATGACGATGGCATCATCTTGAGTATTTCGGAGGTAAAGCAGTCCCCATTCGCTGGGGACGACTGAGGAGGATGTCGTCAACGGGAGTAACAGAACTGGGGTTCTACTGATTGGAGCGTAAAATGACCCATCAACCGCGCAAGTACGTTGGAAAATTTAAAATGGAAAGTGGATAAAGTTAGCTATAGTGGGAATCAATGAAGATCGGTGGCATTAGGAACAGGGCTTCTGGTCAGGTGAATAAGGGATTATAAATATAAAATCAGATAGGAGTAATGCGGCTGCAGACTTAGACAATAGGAACACGGTTAAGCTACTATAAACAGCAAAGTGGAGGCATTATAGTAGTCAAGACAGACACACAGCCAACACCCAGCACAATAGTATAAGTTAATGTGCCAACTACTTCCGCAGACGATAAAGAGATTGAAGAAATGTATGGTGAGATAAAAGAAATTATTCGGATAGTTAAGGTAGACGAAAATTTACTAGTTATGAGAAACTGGAATTCGATACCGGGAAAAGGAAGAGCAGGAACAAATTGTAGTTGAATGTGGACTGGGGGAAAGAGGTGAAAGGAAGCTATCTGGTAGAATTTTGCAAAGAGCAAAATTTAATCATTTCTAACAATTCGTTTAAAATCATGGAAGAGACCTGGAGACATCGTAAGGTTTCAGATTTATTATACATAATGGTAGGACAGAGATTTCGGAACAAGTGGACTCTGACCTCAATTTAGTGGCTATGAACTGTGCATTAAAACTAAAAAATTGGAGAAAGATAAGACATTTAGGAGATGGGAGATGGAGAAGTTCAAAGACCCAGAGGCTATTGAGGTTTGCAGACGGGCATGAGACAACGAATGACTATAAAAGGAGACACAAATATAGTAAGAGAGGAATGAGTAGCTTTGAGAGATGAAATAATGAATGTAGCAGAGGATAAAATAAATAAAAAGACAAGGATTAGTAGAAATCCTTGGATATTATAGACAATAATGAATTTATTTGATAAAAGGAGAAAATATAAAAATGCAGCAAAGGGAGCAGGCGAAAAGGAATATAAATGACTAAGAAATGAGACTGACAGGAAATGCCAAATTGCTGAGCAGAAATAGCTAGTTGATAGGGGTAAGGATTTAGAAGCACATTTCACTAGGAGAAAGATAGATATCGCCTACAAGAAAATTAAAGAGACTTTTGGCGAAAATACAAACACCTGTGTGAATGTCAAGAGCCCAGTTGACTGAAAGACTCTATCTCAAATTCTAAAGCTAAATTATGGAGAGCGAAAGGCTATCTAAAGCTTGTACGGAAACCAGGAGTCAGTTATAAGAGTCGAGGAGCATGTAACGATAGCAGTGATCGAGAGGTAAGTGAGGTGGAGCTGTAGATTAACCCCGATGTTGTTCAACTGGTACACTGAGCAAGCAGTAAAGGAAATAAAAGAAAAATTTAGAATAGGAGTTAAACTTCAGGGAGATGAAATAAAACTTCGAGGTTTGCTGATTCCATTGTAATTCTTTCAGAGGCATCAAAGGACTTGAGTTGATTGCATAATGGACAGTGCCTTGATAGGGAAGGAGCACCTGTGTAAATATCAAGAGCTCAGATGAAAAACCAGTCCTATGCAACGAAGGAAAAACTGGAAATCGGAAGGAGTATATAGAGAATCTATGCAAGGGAGATGAAACTGGAGGCAATATTATACACGTAAGAGCAAAGGAAACTGGTACACCTGGCTAATATCGTGTAGGACCTCAGCGAGACCGCAGAATTACCGCAACACGACGTGGCATGGACTAGATTAATGTCTGAAGTAGTGCTGGGGGGAACTGACGCCATGAATCCTGCAGGGCTGTCCATAAATCCATAAGGGTACAATGGGCCGAGATCTCTTCTGAACACCACGTTGCAAGACATCTCAGGGTAATTTAGAGATGAAGAGACTAGCACAGGACAGAGTAGCATGGAGAGCTCAATCAATCGTGTTTGGACTGAAGGCCACAATAACATACGACAGCAACTCGCCGTATTTAGCCAGCATAAGTTAGTTAGTTTCGACCAGATGGTAACACTTTGAAGATTTGAACACCATAAAAAAACCGAGAGACAAAACGCACAGCTTTACTGTTGTTACAGCGACGATATAGGGCTGTGTTCTATGGAAAATTCCGATGCTTCTAGCCCTAGGAAGTACCATTAGGTACGTTCTGTGGGATAAACATGACGAGGACAGAATTAACGACTGTTCTGAGACATCAATTTAAAAAAAAATAAAATGTTTCTGCATTTAGCTTAAGAACGCGGAACAAAACTACGTCAAACTGAAAATCTAATATAAATTCTTACGTCATTTCAGCCTCAAATTGTAACGATTCACTTCTATTTCCGTGAAATGAATGAATAAATTAAAGTACAACGCGCCTTTCGAAACGCCCTTGGAGTTGTGGTTTTCGTAAAACGATTATCTTTTATATAAAACCTTTGATTCACAGTACACCCACTAGTCAGAAAATGGAGTCAATACCAACAACTATGATCGGCTTGCTGGACGAGCTGTATAAGCGGTAGAGCAGAAGGTACGACATAAATAAGTTCAGTTTATGTTGTGGAACGATTGTCAAAATAACAAACTAAAAAGGGAATAACTTTTTTAAATTGACACCTTCGATAATAATGGATAAGCATAAGCACACTGACCCCAGAGTATCGCAATTCAGTTGACAAATAAATGTGGCACCATATGTTCACTGCAAAATCAACGACCATGAATTTTTATCAAACTTGCTGTGACATACGTGCGAAAGTAATTCTATATAAACCCTTGGCGAAGTCAATCCTTCCTACTGGATACGGAAGCTATATTTCCACAAGCTGTGGACGTGAATATCTATTTATATAGTTCTAATTCCTTCCTCTAACCTGAGACAACACCACACTACCCAATGCAAACCGCAGGGGGAGCATACATTTTTCTAAAACATGTTTTTCTAAAACGCTGAGTTGCGCTAGGCAAAAGAAAAATAACCTGGGACCAGCCGAGGATCGAACCTTAGGTTCAGTGTCTTGACTACTGTGGTACCAAATCTTACTAGGTGTCGTAAACAAATATCCAAATGTAAACTTTCAAAGTTCGTAGCACTTAACTACCATTTACTAGTTATGACTAGTCTGTTGGCTCGTCCTGAACATCTGAGTTAGGTCGTTCAACAAAATTAACTATTAATGAAAACTAGCCTTACACGCCATAGCCTTGTGAATACGGTTCTTCGTCCATTGGGCTGACTCTCATTACAGAGCTTGCTTCCAAAGAAGACTAAGAATTATGAAATATCGCCTTGGAATTGTTGGCTACTCTTAAGAAAAATATGTATATAATATTCAAAACACAAAAATGTCTGAGTCACTCTTGTCCGATATCCAGTGCAATTGGTATACACTAGAAAGACGGACGCTACTCTATAGTAGTGATCTTCCTGTAATCATCACCGTGTAACAAGTAATGTTAAGAAATCATGAAAATCATTAGATCGGATGACAGTTCCCATAATAATTCATTAGTATATGTATGTGAACTCTGTCACCAAGCAAGGTTTCAACTATAGCAATTATTTAACGCTATTTTGTCGAAAACTGACGTTTTGAGACCGTAATTGTGTACAAAGTATAGGTAGATTCTTGTAGAGGAGTTAACCGCAACCAGACACTTTTCATCATGTTATTTATTGACACAAATAGCGCGGTTACCGATTTCGAAACGACAGATTCACCATCTGTCGAGTTGTTCAAAAAAATGGTTCAAATGGCTCTGAGCACTATGGGACTCAACTGCTGAGGTCATTAGTCCCCTAGAACTTAGAACTAGTTAAACCTAACTAACCTAAGGACATCACAAACATCCATGCCCGAGGCAGGATTCGAAACTGCGACCGTAGCGGTCTTGCGGTTCCAGCCTGCAGCGCCTTTAACCGCACGGCCACTTCGGCCGGCCGAGTTGTTCAGATTAAGATACATTTTTGTTGTAGTTACTTTAGTTTTCACATTTTATTCCCCCATGTAGTGAAAATTCTTTGCCGTCGTGGTGCCCTACAAGCAAAATTTTGTATGATAAATTGTCTGTTACACTGTAACTGTGACTCATAATGATATGAATCAATGTTAAAAAAATTATTAAGGTGGTAATATTTTAAAAATAATTCCAGTGTTACTATTGATTGCCAAAGTGATTGATGACGTTTCGCCACAGTTTTACTCGCTTCACACATTGATGTAAGATGGCAGAGAAATAGCGAAGTTATCGTCAAGGAAAACCGAAAATATTTATTCTGCTTTAACCTGCAAAGCAATCAACTTTTCAGTCAATAACCACATGCGCCAGGCAAATAATTATCAAACATGTAGTAAACTAACGAAATTCACATTCGGTGGGACACTTGTATTATGCAGACGTGTAGGGACACAATTCTAATTCTATAAACTGTATACCCATAGGACTTAGCTGATTGCGTGTTCACAAAACTTACAGCGTACCGTAGATTGTTGTCGAGTATTTTTTCAATTATAAGTCAACATTTATGTAGTGTCTTAATACAGTACGCATGCGTTGAGTACATTATAAAGAACAACACTCCACTAACAAAATGTTACTCGCTTTATCCCGTTAGCAGTTTTTTCTTACTGAGATCGTAATACCCTATATTTCCTTAGATAGTACCGCAAGATAGCAATAAACTAATCCGCAGTGCTGTCCTATGTAATGCTTTATTGCCACCTCATACGAACCAAAGAGACAATGAAATTTAACACTACATTGTCACAGATATCGGAGAAATTGCATTTTCATAAATCAAACCTTTCAACGAATGTCTTTCAACCTTCTTAACACTTGAGTACACATATCATAATTAACAAACGGTAGGTAACAGAATATATGGCATAATCAAAACCTCTGTACTGCGTGAACTTATTTTACTAATTCAGCCGTTTTCCCTAGTGTTTCGTTTCATTTTCAGGTGTGTAAGTAATAATGTGTAATAAGTTCCTGACTGGGCAATTACATCCTCAGCATAAAGACAATGATAAGTCGAACATTAAAGTGCCAAAAGGGCCAGGAGAAAATACGGTTAATACAAGTCAAGCACGACCACGGATAAAAAAAAAAAAAAAAAAAAAAAAGAACTTCTGGACAAAATATACGCAAAATTTGAACGATATAGAGCCTTTCAAATTGCTATGTTGTTAAGTGAAACTCAGTTTCGGTCTGAAATTAGGTAAGATTCTGTCACAGTGTACATTAAACATGAAAACAGAAATCTTTGCATGTCCCGAAGAAAAATAAATACTTTCGCCATAATTTAGGTTGCGCTCTTTTCTTATGCACAGCAATTAAAGGTGGTATCTAGCTGTCAGGCTGTATGTACGCTAAAAAGATGGACAAAGACATTCATCGAGAGAAAAAAAATGCTTGAAAATCACAGCGCTTTGCTGGACTTGGTATTTCTAAACAAAGGATCTTCCACTGAGTGGGTGGCTTACAAGTTAACGTGGGAAATGACTCACGGTTTTTGTGGACAGAAGGACCATGCTAGAGGTTAAGGTGAAGGACTGTCGACAGAAGACCGAAAGTAGCATTTCTGAAATAAACATAAAACCACTAAAGTCAATGTACTCGTCCTTATAATAACATTTTTTACACAGTATGTGCCTACTCCGAAACACGTAATTCGTTTCTTTTGAGCTCTATAACAAGAAATCAGTTGTGTGTAAAACGCCACTAGAAGAGAATTATTTTGGGACGCTATTTAACATGCACATTGAATAAGTTACAGTTATAACTCACTCTAAAAGTAGTCTTGAAAAGGAATACTGAACACAGTAAATGGGAGCACTAGTTTGCAGCAGAAAAGACTCGGGTCCTTCAACAAGACAGTGAAAAAAAAATGTATTATGCAACACTATTCCGGATAAATTTTGAAGGTAACATCCGTGCCTCGAACGATAGGCATACATTCATTGGTTTTTTTTTCCTTGCTTTCCTTCCTCAGCCTGGATTAAGACCAAGGAAAGCGAAATAAGACGTGCGTTATTCAGTGATACCGCAAAAATTGGAGATACCCAAATACAGATATACACTCCAAAGAAAGACTACCTGAGACGTAATGAAAGTATGATTTTCTACGTAAATGAAGCGCTGAAAAATGTAAATTTTCCAACGGAACAAAATCAGAACGAAATAACGCTTAAAGACATGTAGAGATGTTAAAGGCAAACGCCTCATGTTGCTTTAGCAAGAAACGCACCATTAGTATCATCTGCTGTCATAATTCGCAAGGAGTCCTTTATGATCTGACAACTAAGAGTCTTAGGTGTCCGAGAAACGCACGAAATAGATTCGAATCTTACCTCAGGTCTCGAAGGGTCGATCACTGTATTGGTTTCATTGTTACCGAAAGTTGCCATCTCGGGTGCAATCCGTCTTGTAGTCGTCAGCAACAAATGAAGGGAGCCGATTCGCCTTACAACGCCTAAGACTGCCTTAACGTGTCTACAACTACTTCTTGACAGCGAGAGAATGACCTCATAAGATACGTGCCTCCTCCCTGTGGAGCGGTGAAATGAAGGCTGTTGCAATCTTGAACAAAGGGATGGTACCGCCACTAGCCACAGACAGGGGCAGGGGCAGCGCAGGGGCGTGAACTAGACTCGAGACAGTACCTGGAAGGCTCGCTTGCTGGCACCAAGGGCGGAAAATGAGTCATCCCGAATTCAAACAATACCTCAGCCGTCTCAGGCCAATTTGAGACCTCACTGGCAAACGAAGAGGTAACGACATTAGAAAGTAGCCATTCTCATGACGATTTGAAATTAAAAATACAAGAGGAAGAAATACGAGTATACAGTTTCCGAATAAAGCACAGACCTGTATTTGGCTTGAGCCGTTTCCGTAACACTTTACTATCACAAGTGTCCATGTCGTTTTCATACAGAATACGTAACGAGAATGCATATAAAAATACAGAGAGGAACTCAGATAATTGTACACGTGAATCAGTGCGCATATGTGGGTGCTGACATTCTGTGACACGTTTCAATTTATTTGTTATGGCGATAAATCTGACAGTCCACTTACCCCTGCTTTGAACTGTTTCTTATGCTGATATCCACATACTTGGCTTTGGAGATTTGCTTTGAATAGACGGCTGTTCATGCCTAAACGTTTTTTGCATTAATTTAAACAAATATTCTTTTTTACTGAACAGGAAAACAACTTAAAACTGTATCTCTATATTACCGGTTTACTGTCACAACAAATCCCTTCTGCTCTATCAGGTAACAATTAAAACAGGAATACAAATACAATTTAAATACAAGCTGACTACGTTTTAAAATGAACCAGTGATACAATATTACTACCGTGTAGATCTTCTTTTTTCCTTTTTGGGACATCATTCTGCTAACTGGTTTGATGTTGCCCACTGTATATTATTCTCTTGTACCAGCGTCTTTATATCAGAGAAGCATCTGCGCCCTACGTCCTCAATTAACTGTGTGAGTGTGTTCCAGGCTCTGTCTTCCCCTACATTTTTTACCCTCTACAGCTCTTTCTAGTACTCTGGATATTATTCATCCTGTCGCGTCTTGTTGTTTGTGTCTTCCTTACGATGCCTTCTTCGCCGATTCTGTGGAGTGCCACCTCATTTACTAAATTACCAGCCCACTTCATTTTCAACATTCTTCTGTAATACTAGGTCTCAAACGGCTCAGTTGTCGTCTTTGCCGGTTTTTTCACAGCCCCTGTGTCACTACTGACACAATGCTGTGCTCAAAACACACATTCTAAAAATTTTCTCCTCAAATTAATATCAATGTCTGATACCAGCACACTTCTTTTGGCCACCTCAGTAACAAAACACTCCAAGTTAAAATACATGATGTGGCATCATGAGGATGTACATAATTTTAGATGCAATCACCGAGCGTCGTGAAAATAGTAGTAACACCACATGGTGAAAAGTGCGCTAACGAGGATTTAAGAAATTTTAATAAAAACCTAACGGGTGCACTTCTTTTCCGCGACAAAGTGGTGTGCTTTACTAATTTAATTTCATTTTTGCATCTAACAAACTGCTTGGCATCTTACTTGATTAATAAATGATTTTCAAGAGTAGAAATTCAGCACTCGGTGTCAGGTGATCTGCGGGTGGATCTCTTAATTTATAGCCTGTAAACAAGAACGTCGTGACTTACCGTGATAGATTCCCAAGCGACTTACAGTGCCACTTCATGCAGTCGGTTACGTTAATATGAGGGACGTATAATAACACAAGCCTTGTTATTATATTAACATCCGTGGATGTTCGTATCTGTGCAGGCTTTCATCCGCAAAATAATTATTACTGGGAATATTCGAGGATACATTAGTGCGCTCGCAGACATTTAGACAGCAACTTGGTGGCTGTTCCAGGAGGAAACGTGCGTGAGTGGAGAAGAGACATTATTCAAACATTGCAAGGTGAAGATACAGGGCGACCAAAATATTAAAAAATTGGCCGAAAAGAGTATCCGGAAATTCGTGAAAACAGAATCTAAACAATGAAGAGAAAATAAATAAATTGTTCGAAGCAAGACAGCAGATTAGAAATCTGGGTACGAATAAAAGATAGCCGACAGAAAAGGCAGACAAAATACAAGTACAAGCACTGAAGTCTGATTAGGTGTGCAAATTGGTATGACAACATTTCAAATCTCTTAAATCATCTGCTACATGCTGGAACACGTGAGGCAATACTGACCTTACGACTTATCTTAGAAGAAAGATTAAGGAAAGGCAAACCTACGTTTCTAGCATTTGTAGACTTAGAGAAAGCTTTTGACAATGTTGACTGGAATATTCTCTTTCAAATTCTAAAGGTGGCAGGGGTAAAATACAGGGAGCGAAAGGCTATTTACAATTTGTACAGAAACCAGATGGCAGTTATAAGAGTCGAGGGACACGAAAGCGAAGCAGTTGTTGGGAAGGGAGTAAGACAGGGTTGTAGCCTCTTCCCGATGTTATTCAATCTGTATATTGAGCAAGCAGTAAAGGAAACAAAAGAAAAATTCGGAGTAGGTATTAAAATCCATGGAGAAGAAATAAAAACTTTGAGGTTCGCAGATGACATTGTAATTCTGTCAGAGACAGCAAAGGACTTGGAAGAGCAGTTGAATGGAATGGATACCGTCTTGAAAGGAGGATATAAGATGAACATCAACAAAAGCAAAACGAGGATAATGGAATGTAGTCGAATTAAATCGGTTGAGTCTGAGGGAATTAGATTAGGAAATGACACTTAAAGGTAAAGGAGTTTTGCTATTTGGGGAGCAAAGTAACTGATGATGGTCGAAGTAGAGAGGATATAAAATCTAGACTGGCAATGGCAAGGAAAGCGTTTCTGAAGAAGAGAAATCTGTTAACATCGAGTATAGATTTAAGTGTTAGGAAGTCATTTCTGAAAGTATTTGTATGGAGTGTAGCCATGTATGGAAGTGAAACATGGACGATAAATAATTTGGACAAGAAGAGAATAGAAGCTTTCGAAATGTGGTGCTACAGAAGAATGCTGACGATTAGATGGGTAGATCACATAACTAATGAGGAAGTATTGAATAGGATTGGGGAGAAGAGAAGTTTGTGGCACAACTTGACCAGAAGAAGGGATCGGTTGGTAGGACATGTTCTGAGGCATCAAGGGATCACCAATTTAGTATTGGAGGGCAGCGTGTAGGGTAAAAATCGTAGAGGGAGACCAAGAGATGAATACACTAAGCAGATTCAGAAGGATGTAGGTTGCAGTAGGTACTGGGAGATGAAGAAGCTTGCACAGGATAGAGTAGCATGGAGAGCTGCATCAAGCCAGTCTCTGGACTGAAGACCACAACAACAACGACAACATACCAGTTCAGAGTTATGAAACTAACGTGCACTCTGTCGGTGTAAGATGCCTAGCTCAACTAGTCAGTGAATGTAAACTCTTCTTGCTGCAAGTACATTCCAGCCCAATTTCCTAACAGCCCTTTCTCCGTGTTGTTCACCAACAGACTCTGTAAAAATCGCCAATACTTTACTCCGCCAGGACAGTTACCTACGTAAATGTTTTTGGTATTTACTTTTCCCTAAGACCACATAGGCGGCATCACTCACTGTCACGTCGTCCTCGGACGATTTGAATACGTCGCCTGCAGTGGTTGACAAAATTGTGGAAACAACACGAGAGACGCTTGGCTGAACATATTGGCTTGTGCTAGCCAAGTGTGAAGGTTGCACTGTTGTAAATGACTACGAACGGCACCTGTGCAACGGCCTCAGTACGTTTCATGTGTCAGCTGCGGTCAGAAAAATGTTCTGTGTAGTTGTGAGTGCATTATGTAGAAGTTAAGTGAGCTCGAATGTGGGCAAATTGTTGGTGCTCATATGATGAGTGCATCGCCACCAAGGAAGTCGAAGTGTTTGGTGTGAACAGAGCCACTTTCGACGATTTATACCTTTGCAACAAAAGCGGAAAAAACATGATCCACTAAATCTGAATAGGAATGAAAGTGTATGTTGAGTGATGGTGAACGATTGTCTACGAAGAGGATTGTGCGAAAAATAAAATGACGGTAGGTGCAAAAGTCATTGCAAACTGAATGTCGCACTGACGGACCCCGTCAGCACCAAAACAACACCAAGCCAAATCCATCAGGAAGGAACTGCAGGGTGGGAGGGGATTCCAAAACCACTGATCATTGATTCAAACGCCCGTAACAGGAAATCGTGGCGCCAGAGCTATAAAAGTTTGACTATGGAGCACCGAAAGAATGTTGTTTGGTAGGCTGAGTCCTGTTTCACATTGCTTCCAACTTTTAGCCAAGTTTGCGTCCCAGGAGTGGAACGTGACGTGGGTTCGGCACTGATTTGGGATGATGACTTCGGAAGTCATATCTTTGTATACACTCTTGGAAATTGAAATAAGAACACCGTGAATTCATTGTCCCAGGAAGGGGAAACTTTATTGACACATTCCTGGGGTCAGATACATAACATGATCACACTGACAGAACCACAGGCCCATAGACACAGGCAACAGAGCATGCACAATGTCGGCACTAGTACAGTGTACATCCACCTTTCGCAGCAATGCAGGCTGCTATTCTCCCATGGAGACGATCATAGAGATGCTGGATGTAGTCCTGTGGAACGGCTTGCCATGCCATTTCCACCTGGCGCCTCAGTTGGACCAGCGTTCGTGCTGGACGTGCAGACCGCGTGAGACGACGCTTCATCCAGTCCCAAACATGCTCAATGGGGGACAAATCCGGAGATCTTGCTGGCCAGGGTAGTTGACTTACACCTTCTAGAGCACGTTGGGTGGCACGGGATACATGCGGACGTGCATTGTCCTGTTGGAACAGCAAGTTCCCTTGCCGGTCTAGGAATGGTAGAACGATGGGTTCGATGACGGTTTGGATGTACCGTACACTATTCAGTGTCCCCTCGACGATCACCAGTGGTGTACGGCCAGTGTAGGAGATCGCTCCCCACACCATGATGCTGGGTGTTGGCCCTGTGTGCCTCGGTCGTATGCAGTCCTGATTGTGGCGCTCACCTGCACGGCGCCAAACACGCATACGACCATCATTGGCACCAAGGCAGAAGCGACTCTCATCGCTGAAGACGACACGTCTCCATTCGTCCCTCCATTCACGCCTGTCGCGACACCACTGGAGGCGGGCTGCACGATGTTGGGGCGTGAGCGGAAGACGGCCTAACGGTGTGCGGGACCGTAGCCCAGCTTCATGGAGACGGTTGCGAATGGTCCTCGCCGATACCCCAGGAGCAACAGTGTCCCTAATTTGCTGGGAAGTGGCGGTGCGGTCCCCTACGGCACTGCGTAGGATCCTACGGTCTTGGCGTGCATCCGTGCGTCGCTGCGGTCCGGTCCCAGGTCGACGGGCACGTGCACCTTCCGCCGACCACTAGCGACAACATCGATGTACTGTGGAGACCTCACGCCCCACGTGTTGAGCAATTCGGCGATACGTCCACCCGCCTCCCGCATGCCCACTATACGCCCTCGCTCAAAGTCCGTCAACTGCACATACGGTTCACGTCCACGCTGTCGCGGCATGCTACCAGTGTTAAAGACTGCGATGGAGCTCCGTATGCCACGGCAAACTGGCTGACACTGACGGCGGCGGTGCACAAATGCTGCGCAGCTAGCGCCATTCGACGGCCAACACCGCGGTTCCTGGTGTGTCCGCTGTGCCGTGCGTGTGATCATTGCTTGTACAGCCCTCTCGCAGTGTCCGGAGCAAGTATGGTGGGTCTGACACACCGGTGTCAATGTGTTCTTTTTTCCATTTCCAGGAGTGTATAACTGATCCCTTGGTTAGTCTGCAAAGCAGCATTTTCGCCAATGATTATGCGACCATTTTGAGTGAGCAACTGTTGGTTCGCTAATGGGAACGTTGTGTTCCAAAATGACAGGGTTCTTGTTCACAAAGCTTGCATCGTCCAGCACTAGTTTCCTGAGCACAGTGATAAACTATTGCATTTCCCCCGTCCCTCATATTTATCAAATCTCAATTTTAACTAGTGTTTGTGGTCTACTACGAAAAAAAAAAACAAGAACAAACGGTGCGTGATCGCTATTCACTTCCATCAGCGTCACCTAAACGTGCCACACTTTTGCAGGAGAAATGGTATAAGATGCCTTTAAAAGCACACAAGATCTGTATTTATCCATTCCGAAACTAGTGGAAGCTGTTTTGAATGCCAACGGTTTGCTACATCGTATCAGTCATGGTAATATGTTGTGTTTTTAATATTTAAAGATAGAGGCTCTAAGGGTCGCGTGTATTCAGTTACCTGAAATACCAGCACCAGTGAGTTGTGAAGAACACAGTTTAGAGTTTTTGTACACGACAAGAAAGCATAGAGTTTTCGCACCATATCGAAATATTATCTAGGTGAACCGGAGTATTTGTGCAGTTTTTATCAGGTACTATTCCATTATAGATAGCTGCTTCATCTGCAAAAATCTGAGTTTACTAATGCCATTCTCAACCAGGTCAATAATACATTAAGAAAACTAATAGCATGAGTCCCAGTATACTTTCCTGGTGGAAGGTCGAAGTTAATTTATACTTCTCTCGATGATTGCCTATCCAAAAGCGGATGCTTCGTCCTCCCTGAAAATAAATCTCCAGTCCAGTACAAGTTTTTATTGACACCCCATACTACGGTACTTTTGTTCATGAACGCTGATATGGTGCCGATTCAAATGCTTTTCGGAAGTCATAAATAACTCATTCACCTGACTGGCATGGTCCGTGGCTTCCAGTACACAGTGAAAGAAAAGCTAGACTTAGGATTCGCGGAATCCTCGCAGACTAGGAACGAGGTCTTCTGTTCGAGATATGCTGAGTATGTTCAGCGTACATTGTAGGAGTTTATAACACGTGGATCTCAACGACAATGGACCGCAGATTTGCGGATTACTTCAGCTATTCGTTTTGTAGACGCGTGTGATGTGTGCTTTCTTCCGGCAAATGGGTACATTTTTGTTGGGGGCTGTACGATACTTTACGGTTAAAATTGGAGCTAACTCAGCTGCAAATTCTGTACATTGTCTGACAAGGAGAAGAATTGTTTAGCAGTACAGACATTGGGTGTGTTGCAGCACAACCGCGCTAGTAATTGCATCACTCATCTTTGCAGTTATGAAAGAATTAAAATGAGGCAGTACTTCAACATCCTTTATGTAGGAACATCTGGAAACGGAATCCGGTATCTATTCTTTTGCTTTGCTACTTTTAATTTCCACTCCTGCGTTATCCATAAGTGTTTAGACAGTAATTTCGGTGCAACTGATATGGTTAACATGTGAATTTCTTTGGTGTCGTAGGAGAGTTTGCTACGGTAGTCACTGAAGGCTTCACGCATTGTCCTTTTGAAGGTCAAAAATGACTCGCTCTGTGCCTCTGTCTCTATAACCTCATGACTTGTTTTATAATTAGGCAGCAGTCGCATTTCCTAAGAAGCTTTTCACAGACACTGTATACATGTAGGATCTCTCTAATCACAAAACGTTGACAATTAGGACATTTTACTCAGTGCTAATCCGCTGAATAAATTGCACTATTGTGATGAGAAAAGGTAAAGTGAAACGTCCCCTTTGAAGAATTATACACGACTGTGCTTAAACTGACATACAATATTTTTAGCGCAACGCAATCTGACTTTCAAAAATTCCCTACAAAAGAATGGCCCTGACCCACATTTAACTATACCTTTCACAAATCACTTACCTCACAAAAATCTTCGCTACTCAAGCTACTGCAATACAGCGAGCGCCACTACTGCCAGCTAAATAAAAGATTCAAACTACTGAAGGCACTAACTACTGATAGGGATAGTTAGCAAATGAAAGATATTAATAGAGAACAAACAATGTATTTACCTTAATATCATCAAAAGTCATAATATATATAGCAGTTCATCACAAATTACAAAACTCCGCCATCTCTCTCCCCACATCCACCACTGCTGGCGGCTCACCTCCAACTGCCAACGCTACGCGCTGTTCACAGCCAGCTACAATGGCGAGTATTACAACAATGCAAAGCAGCCACAGACTGCACACAGCACAGCCAGTGATTTTCATACAGAGGTGGCGTTACCAATAAAAAAAACCTAAACAGCCTACTTACAAAAGGAACGGGAGAGGCAATTCTGAAGTAGCCGTTAATAATGGAAGCAAGACTAAAGAAAAATCAAGACACGTTAATAGGATTTGTCGACCTGGAAAAAACGTTCGACACTGTAAAATGGTGCAAGATCTTCGAAATTCTGCGAAAAATAGGGTTAAGCTATAGGGAGAGACCGGTCATATACAATATGTACAACAGCAAAGAGGGAATAAGAAGAGTGGATAAGAACGAAGTGCCCGTATTAAAAAGGGTGCATGACAAGGATGTAGTCTTTCGCCCTTGTTGCTCATGCAACGGAATGAACAGCACAGAGTGTGGATTGAGAATAAATCGAAGAAAGACGAAGGTAATGAGAAGTAGTATGAGAACAGCGAGAAACTTAACATGAGGATTGGTGGTGACGAAGTAGATGAAGTGAAGGACTTCTGGTACCTGGGCAGTAAAATAATCAATGACGGACTGAGCAAGGAGGACATCAAAAGCAGACTAGCAATGGCGAAAAGGGCATTCCTGGTCAAGAGAAGCCCACTAATATCAAATATCGGCCTTAATTTGAGGAAGAAATTTGTGAGAATGTACGTCTGGAGTACAGCATTGTATGGTAGTGAAACATGGACTGTGGGAAAAACGGAACAGAAGAAATCGAAGAATTTGAGGTATGCTGCTACAGACGAATGTTGAAAATTAAGTGGGCTGATAAGGCGGTTCAGCGCAGAATCGGAGAGGAAAGGAATATGTGGAAAACACTGATAAGGAAACGGGACAGGATGATAGGATATCTGTTAGGATATGAGCGAATGACTTCCATAGTACTAGAGGGAGCTGCAGAGGGCAAAAACTGTAGAGAAAGACAGAGACCTGTTGGTGGTCTGACACAGAGAGAGGAAAGCGGCGTACAATTGCCAACCTGCAGGTAATGAGCCAATACCATGGACTATGTGGCTAACCTCTTCTCAGTGACCCAAAGAATAATAGAATATTCCCATTATGGTTATCATGAAATGAATTTTAAAATATCTGCAGCCATCTACTTTGCATTTAGTTTATTTATGCAACCATTTTCTGTGTTCCCTTACACCACCTTCACACTGGTTGCTTAAATAAATAAAATACAAAACAGACGGCTGGAGCTGTTTAGAATTTTCATTTCGTACTGAGCCCCTGACGTCCCTGTAAGCATCTAGTGCAAGGATTGACATATAAAAATTACAGTATTTGAATTAAAAATAGCCTTATTTGCAGTTTATTTTTTAAATTAACTATGCGTTTCGCTTTCGTGTGCATCTTCCGATTATCTTAAAATTTTCCTCTTACAACGTGTTGTAAACTATAAAACGGCTCTATGCAAGACTGAAGCACGCGTAGAATAAAACGAACCCATAGAGACATTAATAAAATGCTACCAGCAGGCTAGAACAGCGCAATGGCAGGAGCACACACTTATTTAAAAGATCATGGTGATCAGATCATCGAAAGATTACGTTAAGTTCGGCAGGGTGATGTTTGAGAAGATTAAGCTATCCCGGTACCGAGTGCGAACATCTGTCAGAATCGCAGTATTTTTGTGTAGTACTGCAACGGGAAATGCCGCGAAACAAGTATCGACGGCAGTGAACCTACGAGATTCTGGGCGGTAACAAGACGGAGAATACGAACCCAGACAGTCCCCAGTTATCTCCTTGAAAGTGGCCTCTGCTCCTGTAACGCACGGTTTGGATGCCATTAACGACAGGACACTAGAACGCCGTCAGACGCCGGCGGACGGCGGAGGAACCTGGTTTATGTGTAAATCTACATCTCCATCTGCATCCATACTCCGCAAGCCCCCTGACGGTGTGTGGCGGAGTGTACCTTGAGTACCTCTATCGGTTCTCCCTTCTATTCCAGTTTCGTATTGTTCGTGGAAAGGAAGATTGTCGGTATGCCTGTGTGGCCTCTAATCTCTCTGATTTTATCCTCATGGTCTCTTCGCGATATATACGAAGGACGGAGCAATATACTGCTTGACTCTTCGGTGAAGGTATGTTCTCGAAACTTTGACAACAGCCCGTACCGAGCTACTGAGCGTCTCTCTTGCAGAGTCTTCCACTGGAGTTTATCTACAATCTCTGTAACGCTTTCGCGATTACTCAATGATCCTGTAACGAAGTGCGCTGCTCTCCGTTGGATCTTCTCTATCTCTTCTATCAACACTATCTGGTATGGACCCCACACCGGTGAGCAGTATTCAAGCAGTGGACGAACAAGTGTACTGTAACCTACTTCCTTTGTTTTCGGATTGCATTTCCCCAGGATTCTTCCAATGAATCTCAGTCTGGCATCTGCTTTACAGACAATTAATTTTATATGGTCATTCCATTTTAAATCACTCCTAATGCCTACTCCCAGATAATTGTCGACCTGATATACTGTAGCTAATGATAAGGGATCTATCTTTCTGTGTATTCGCAGCACATTACACTTGTCTACATTGAGATTCAATTTCCATTCCCTGCACCATGCGTCAATTCGTTGCAGATCCTCCTGCATTTCAGTACAATTTTCCATTTTTACAACCTCTCGATATACTACAGCATCATCCGCAAAAAGCCTCAGTGAACTTACGGTGTTATCCACCAGGTCATTTATATATATTGTGAATAGCAACGGTCCTACGACACTTCCCTGCGGCACACCTGAAATCACTCTTACTTCGGAAGAGTTCTCTCCATTGGGAATGACATGCTGCGTTCTGTTATCTAGGAACTTTTCAATCCAATAGCGAGAGGAGCAACGTTTCGTTCACAGCTGAGTAGCGATTTTTAGAGTAGACCAGGAGTCGACAGCTTTGTACCTGCTTAAAGTATGGAATCAGAACCAACTACATTTTTATGCAAGAAACAGCAACTGCTGAAGTTTAATTTGTTTATAAAGCACGACAAGTATACAACCCTGCCTAAGAAACCGGAATAATCACTTCGGACAATCATTATCTGCGAATACAAATAACTTTCACTAACAAGGGAACCTCCCCATCGCACCCCCCTCAGATTTAGTTATAAGTTGGCACAGTGGATAGGCCTTGAAAAACTGAACACAGATCAATCGAGAAAACAGGAAGAAGTTGTGTGGAACTATGAAAAAATAAGCAAAATATACAAACTGAGTTGTCCATGCGCAAGATAGGCAACACGAAGGCTAATGTTAGCACAGAAGCGCCGTGGTCCCGTGGTTAGCGTGAGCAGCTGCGGAACGAGGAGCCCTTGGTTCAAATCCCACCTCGAGTGAAAAGTTTACATTCTTTATTTTCGCATAGCCATGATCTGTCCATTCGTTCATTGACGTCTCTGTTCACTGTAATAAGTTTAGTGTCTGTGTTTTGCGACCGAAACGCAAAATCGTGCGATTAGTAGACGAAAGGACGTGCCTCTCCAATGGGAACCGAAAACATTTGATCGCAAGGTCATAGGTCAAACGATTCCTCCACAGGAAAACACGTCTGATATATTCTATACGACACTGGTGACGGCATGTGCGTCACATGACAGGAATATGTTGTCCACCCACCTAACTTGTACACTTGGCGAATGGGTAAAAAGATTCTTCTACTTTGCCCGACTTAGGTTTTCTTGTGGATGTGATAATCACTCCCAAAAAAGTGATGAAAACATTAGAGTTTGTAGCATAAACTGAAAATAAAAAAATTAAAATTTTCACGCGATGGGAGACTTGAACTAAGGACCCCTCGTGCCACAGCTCCTCATGCTAACCACGGGACCACGGCGCTCGGGACATAAGCTTATCCTTGATGTTGCATATCTTGCGCATGCACTACTCAGTTTGTATATTTTGCTTATTTTTTCATAGTTCCACACAACTTCTTCCTGTTTTCTCGACTGATCTGTGTTCAGTTTTTCAAGGCCTATCCACTGTGCCAACTTATAACTAAATCTGAGGGGGGTGCGATGGGGAGGTTCCCTTGTAAGTGTCAAAAAGACGTGAGATTGTAATGGAGATGTCTTGTGCTAGCTACAACAGTAGAAGCCGTCCATGATGAATCGTTCAAAAATTCAAATAATTACTAGCGAGAAACGCAGCCAAAGTACAAGGTGAGCGCTGCATTCAATATGAAGAGGGACGTTAATGATCATTAACTAAAAAAAAAAGTTCACGACGAGATCCGCTTTTGTGAAAATGACGTGCAGGTAGTAAATATGTTCGCCGGATCTAATAGAGCAGCTTTTACGTCCAAGAGTCCAGTAAGTGCATTTTTGCGATAATTGTAGCTTTATTATCCTCTGAAAGAGTGCTAACAGCTACTGAACATTATTTGTTTCATATTCATGCTAGGTAGATGTCGATATTGAACTAAAAGCCTTGTCGCTGTGGTAACACCACTTCCCGTCAGATCACCGAAGTTAAGCACTGTTGGGTTTGGCAAGCAGTCGGATGGGTAATAATCCGGATCTGCCCCGCGGGTGTACTCAGCCCTTGTGCGGCCAGCTAAGGAGGTCCTTGAGTGATAAGCAGGGGTTCCAGAAGCGAAACCTGATAACGGCTAGAAGAGAGGTGTGCTGACCACATGTGCCGTCAATCTGCGTCCTATGACGCTATCGGCCTTGGATGAGTACCGTTTGACCATTCGTGGCCTGTTCAGACGGTGTTCCGTTACGAGATTCACGTATGATTTGTTTCTGTGTTGTTTGGCCTACTGAAGATATGCAGCACCATGTGCCGCTATGAGCAAAGGTATTTTGCGAGGAGTCCGACTCCGAAAGTCCATTGCTTGGTGTTCCATGCATGATGCTTGGTCGCAAACAGATTGACTGTAGTAATTCCTTCCGACTTTGAAAATAGTTGTCACTGACAAGACTCGACACTTTTCACCAGTTCCTGTATCTTATATTTTTAATTTTTCTCCAAGAATTGCAGTGGGATGTTCAAAATCCGACGTATTGAAGAGTAGCGGTTCTGTTCGGTCTGTTATCAGACAAACTGATAGTGGGGCAGCTGCGACAGCAAATTGGGATTAAATGGGAGGGGCTTACCAATCCTGGGACTATCCTTACAACCAAGGAAAATCTCCCAAAAAGCTTGATGGGAACCGAGGATTTGAACCTTATTACTTTTATTCTTGGATGTCGGCCTTCTTCGAGGACATTCTCCCAGCGTGCGTTCCCAATGGGATATATAGGTCTGCCATAGACGCGAAACGCTTGGAGGTTCAGTCCTTTGAAGTTCATTCCCGATGCGCAGTACTCTCCGCTGTACATTGACGTCTGAGTTGCGCAGTCCGATCGAAATCCGGTATTCGACTTCCGTTGTTGTGGTTACAGCAATTGAGAGTTCTGCGATATGCAACGAAATAGTGTTAGATCCTATGCAGTATGGGTCTGGATATGGAAGTGTCTCTGAATTCTTTGGCTGCCTCCTCAGACTTCATGGCTTGCCATATTCTGTTAGCACCTGCGGCAGGCACCGACAAGCTGTTCTCAGCGTGAGATTGTAGTGAGTTTAGTTGGCGTATAATTGCCTATTCTATTATGTATCACGCTTTCGGGAATCGGTCATGGCTATACTGTGAGTGGCTCCGCAATGACGTGTGCTCAGTGACTTGGCACACATCTGTCGTGTATGTTTTGGAGATCCAACTACATGAGGGGCTTTCTGTTTGCCTACATGGTGTCTTGTACTGGCTGATGTGTTCTGAGTTCCTTACGGCACCTGTCTGAAATCTGATTTCGTATCTCTGCAGTCTTCAGTGTGTACGGTGTGGAATTTTGAGCCGCTAAAATGGAATGGAGGCACTAATATGCGTTACAAATCCTCTTTGTGTTGTTGTTCGACGACGTGTGGTTTGCGACAGAAGTGTCACACAGAGTATTTTAGTAATTTGTCAAGATATTCTTCACTGAAATGACAATGAAATCCAGGCCATTAGCCGCGACCGTTACTCGAACCCAGGATCTCCTGCTTACACGGCAGACGCTCTATCCGACTGAGCCATCGAGGACACACAGGATAGTGCGACTGCAGTGACGTGTCTCCGACACGCTCCCCTATGACCCACTGTTCCAACTTACTACCCACACACTACATTTGTAGTGCCCCTGCCCACTACACTCATTACTCGCGGCAGTCAATCTACCGATTCCCGTAAGAGTTTGAGCAAGGTGAGTGCATCCGCGCTGAAGAAGATCATTGGCCGGTAAGCCTTACCTATATGAAGATGGTATCTGTTCTTTCGGATATGTACGACCACCGAGGACCACTTATCTTAAAACCAGACGAAACACATGGCTGAAATCTATTAGTCACACGCTGATGAACACACAAGTGATATGGAAATCGTGACGAGGATACTCAAAGCAAACAAAGAACAAAAGAAGGCGACGGCGCATCTAAGCACTTCTACAGTCATCCAACAACCAATCAACAATAAATGTATATGATTATGAAGATGGTATATATTCTTTCGGACATGTTCGGACATGTTCATATTTATATATTGTTGACTGGTTGTTGGACTGCCGTAGACGTGCTTAGACGCGCCGTCGCCTTGTTTTGTTCTTTATTTGCTTTCAGTATCCTCGTCACGATTTCAGTATTACTTCTGTGTTCATCAGCGTGTGGCTAATGGATTTCAGCCGTGTGTTTCGTCTGGTTTTACGATAAGTGGTCATCGGTGGTCATGTTATGTGAACATTTCGTTGACTTGTCACTACCGATTATTTTGTAGGTCTTTGCGCATTAATTAATTTCTGCCCTTCTGTTGTGCAACGAACAACGGACGTGCGTTCGTTGTCGTGCTCGTCACCTTTTCTCAGTGGCTCTTTTGAACTCTCATCTGCAAAATCCTAAGGAGAGAACTGTTCCAGTTATTTAGTGTTAAATTAGTCAAGAGCGCTGGTTGCAACTAAACCTACTGCCGTATGCCCGTATTTACTGTTAGTATTGATAGGCTGAGAGGCTATTTATTTGATCATACCTAGAGCCTTTTTATTTATGAAGGGTTTAAGACCACACACTAAATTGGAAAAATCGTTTCAGCTACTGCGAGTGCCTGTTACTTCAGTGACATTGTACAGAAGTGCCTACTGGCACAGTTTTAAGCGACGTCAAGTTCAGTTAAGTTAATAAGTTAGCGCTGTATTTTAAGTAGCAGTCAGTGCAGTTTAGAGAGCGGCTGTTACAAAACTTAGCTTTCAGCCAACACTCAACTACTTCTCCTTTGAAAGGAAATTACACAAACAAATACGTGACACAGCCATGGTGACCTGCATGGTACCCTCCTTTTCTATTCAGTCATCAGTCTCCTGATAGGTTTTATGCGGCAGGCCACGAATTCCTCTCCTGTACCAAACTCTTCATCATAAAGTATGACTTACAACCTAAGTCCTCAATTATTTGCTGGACGTATTGGAATCTCTGTCCTCCTCTACTGTTTCTACCCTCTACAGCTCCCTATTCTACCATGGAAGTCATTCCCTGATGTCTTAACAGATGTCCCACAATCTTGTCCCTTCTTCTTCTCAGTGTGTTCCATATATTCCTTTCGTCGCCGATTATCCGAGAACCGCCTCTTTGTTTACCTTATCAGTCAACCAAATTTTCAACATTATTCTGTAACACCACATCTCAAATGCTTCGATTCTCCTCTTTTCTGGTTTTCCTACAGTCCACACAATGCTATGCTCCAAACATACATTCTAAAAAATCTCTTCCTCAAATTAAGACCTGTATTTGACACTAGTAGACTTTTTTGTGCCAAGAATGACCTTTTAGCTAGTGATAGTCTGCTTTTGATGACCTCCTTGGTCCGACCGTCGTGTGTTATTTTGTTGCCTAGTTAGCAGGATGCCTGAACATAATCAGTGATCATCAATCCTGACGCTGAGTTTCTTTCTGTCCTCATTTCTGCTATTCCTCAATACTGTCGTCTTTTTCCGATTTACTCTCAGTACATATTCTGTACGCATTAGACTGTTCATTCCATTCAACAAATCCTGTTATTCTTCTTCACTTTCACTGAGGACAGCAATGTCATCAGCGAATCTTATCATTGAAATACTTTCACCTTGAATTTTAATTTCCTTCCTAAACATTTCTTTTATTTCCTTAATTGTTTATTTGACGTACAGATTGAACAATAGCGGCGAAAAACTACATTCCTGTCTTACAACCTTTTTAATCCGAGCACCTCGGTCTTCGGGTGTCACTCTTATTGTAGCCTCTTATTGTACCTGTCTTTATCAATGGCTTACCCCATTTTTCTCAGAATTTCGAACATCTTGCACCATTTACACTGTCGAACGTTTTTTCCAGGTCGACAAATCCTATGAACATGTGTTGGTTTTTCTTCAGTCTTGCTTCCATTATCAGCAGCTACGTCACAGTTGCCCCTCTGGTACCCTTGCCTCTCCTAAAGCCAAAATGATCGTCATCTAACACATCTTTGATTTTCTTTTCCACTCTTCTGTATATTATTGTTGATGCAACTTGGAAACATCAGCTGTTAAACTGATATTGCGATGATTCTTGTTCTTGTCGGTACTTGTAATCTTCGGAATTTTGTCTATGATGTTTTCCCGAAAGTCAGATGGTATATCGCCAGACTCATATTCTACACACCAACGTGAATAGTTGTCTTGTTGCCACTTCCCCAATGATTATAGAATAACTGATGGAGTTTTAGCTATCGCTTCTGCCTTATTTGATTTTTAGTCTCCTGGAGCTCCTTTTAATTCTGATACCGGATCCGCTACCTCTTCTATATGGACTCCTATTTCTTTTCCTATCACGTCATCTAGCGAGTCTTCACCCTCACAGACGTCTTGAATGTACCGTTTCCATGTATCCGCTCTGTCTTCTGTAATTAACAGTGAAATTCCCGTTGCACTCTTAATGTTACCACCCTTGTTTTTAATTTCACCGAAGGTTCTTTCGTCTTTTCTACATGCTGAGTCAGTCCTCCGACAGTTATTTGGTTTTCGATTTCTTCATACTTTTCCTGGAGCCATTTCGCCTTGGCTTGCTTGCATTTTCTATATTTCATTTTTATTCTTTCTTCTTTTATTGATAAGTTGAAGTTTTTCTTCTGTTACCCATAGTTTATTCGCAGTTTCCTTCTTTGTACCTATCTTTTTCTTTCTAACTTTTGTGACTTCGCTTTTTAAATATGTCAATTCCTCTTCAACTGAACTACCTACAGTGCTCTTCCTTATCGCAGTATCTACACCCTCATAGAAATTCAAGCCTATCTTTCCTTTCCTTAGTGCTTCCGTATTCCACTTCTTTGCTCACTGATTTTTCCTGACTAGTCTCCTAAACTTCAGCCTACTCTTGATCATTACTAAATTTTGATCTGAGCTCCTGGGTACGCCTTACATTCCAGTATTTCGTTCCGGAAGCTCTGCGTCACCCTGATGTTATATAACTGAAAAATTACCATATCTTCCCTCCTTTTCCAAGTATATCTCCTCCTCTTGTGATTCTTTAACAGAGTATTCTCTATTACTAGCTGAAATTTATTGCAGAACTCAATTGGTCTCTCTCCTCTCTCTTTCCTAGAACCAAGCCCATATTCTCCCGTAACCCTTTCTTCTACTCCTTCCGCTACAGCCGCTTTCCAATCTCCCATGTTTATTAGATTTTCATCTCCCTTTACAAAATGAACTACCCATTATATATCGTCATATACTTCCTCTCACTCTCTTAATTTGGGCTTGCAACGTCGGCAAGTGTACGTGAACTATCGTTGTCGGTGTTGGTGTTCGTTTTGCTATCTATTCTGATGAGAACAAACCTATCGCTGAATTTTTCACAGAAACTCACACTCTGCCGTATCTTCATAATGAATCCCACTCTCGTTATACCATTTTCTGCTGGTGTTGGTATTACCCTGTACTCCTCGGACCAGAAATCCTTGTCTTTCCTTTCCACTTCACTAAGCCCCAGTACGAGTAGACTGAACCTCAGCATTTCCATTATTAGATTTCTAGTTTCGCTGTCACGTTCAGACTTCTGACATTCCAGGCTCCGTCGCGTAGAACGCAAATTTTTCGTTGGTTATTCAATTTTTTTCTCATGGTCACCTCCGCCTTACCTGAATATTTTGCCATCGTCATCACACTTCTCAATAACAGACCACAAGTCCTTTTTATACATATTATGTGCGTTTAATGCATTGGTGTCCATTGCCTTCTGCAACTTCATGCCGTTCATCATTGCTGATTTTTCCGCCTTTAATGGTAGTTTCCCACCCCATGAGGCAAGAGAGTGTCCCGAACCTCCGTCCGCTCCCCCGCCCTCTTTTGGCCGTTGGCAGAATGAGGATGATCCCTTATCCTGGAAGTTTTTGGCCCCCATTAAAGCTGATGTTTATTCAAAATTTGAGCGGTTGCAGGTTTCAAAACCGGACTGAGGACTTTTTGATTAGTAATCAAAGGCGCTATCCCCCTTTTTTCGTTGAATTTGGTCGGGGCGGACGTCAGAAGACACGCGTTCAAGTTAATCGTAGATCCTCTCACTCTTTTTTATGGTTTATTTTTTATTGCGGAGAGCAGCCGGTCTTCTGACCGAACACGAAGAGCTATCGGCGATACCTAGACCACGTGTCTCATCATTTAGTAATTTTAATTAGTAAATGGGCATGTGTAAATACCTAAAATATTTGACGCCGTGATTGTGAATGATACTCTGTGCACGTTTCAATCAACTTTAATGTTTATTGAATGCCATTCTGACAGATTTTTAGGACAACGTTCAACCGAATATTTTGGTGTGTTTTTTCATCAGCCAGTGGTGTTACTTACGCAGATCTCTGCTTCGTTTTTCGTTCATTCTGTGTCCTCAGCAGTCGACGGGTGCGCGCCGTCGTTGCCCCCGAAACCCGTTGGTCGATGTGGGCGGTTTCTCACTTCCTGCGCCAGCCTCTCTCCGCGGTTATCCAGCTCCATGAAGGATCTGAACATTTTGTTTGAATTAAATTGAAATTGGGAGCTTTATATAAAGGATAGAAAAATAAACGCGTGTCAGCCAGCCAACCTCAATCGCAGACAACCCATTGCGTCGCACCAACCACGTTCCCGTCCATGCTGGGAATGTCCCTGGTGGACCTATAACTCAGGAGACGTCCAACGACTAGCGCATATTCACTGAGGTCTCCTGCCCCAATAATTCTGCTGTTAAGGCTTCTCTGCTGACAACACAATAATCCTCGCCCTGTTTTAAACTGCCGGGTCCGCCTCATGTGACATGTAGCGGTAAATTTCGCCTTCCAAAAGGTGTCCGGATTCTTTAATCTGATAGTGTAGCGTGATTTACCACAATGTAGGGTATTTATACTTTCTCTGTATAGTTAACGAGTGTTTAGAAAATGCTAAACAACAGAACAAAGTTTTTCATGTGGATGCGACGTTTGGACGTGGCCAATAATTTGAGAACGATCCTGTCTTGTCCGTCAAATGGCGTTACCTGAAAATTTGATGTCTTGTGTACGTGAGTTGGTGGACTGCCGGAGTGTAGTAGCTATCTATCAATATGGCTCTGAAGAAGAAACAAAACTAATATTACAGTTGATCGTTGTTAAGCGCCTAATGCTTAACACAGTTTACTTCCCAACGCGTTCGAAAATCGAATTACCTCCTAACCATAACAAATGTAACACACTGTTCTGTGTCGACCCCACATAAGTACTGCTTGACGGTTTGCTTCTAAAATAATTCCTGGGAATAGTTTTAGGAGCCTATAGAAGTCATTCTTCTCTGCCATGATTAGTCGTTCTTTGTAACATAGACATCTACCGATATTTGTGAAAAACGAGATTGTCTATGGAAAAACAAAGAAAAGGAAATTACAACTCATGTGGAACAGATTAGTCAAAAAATGTTTCGATGATTAGCGTCCTCATGTAAAAGTGAAAGAGTGTAAACCCAATGCTAGATCAAACTATAATTAACGTTGTTTTTTTCATGGCGTTTCTTAATTCTCTGTTCAAGTTTCAGTAAAACATTTTTGTGAAGATACGCAATTAACAGAATATCTAGTCGGAAACAAGTTTCTGAAGATCATCGAACAGGATGACACTTCAGACTGAACGAAAATGTTGTTTGGATTTGTTATAACAATTTTTAGTCGAACATAATTTTAAATGGGAGTAAAAAGTAGCTCTGATCCATGAATAACTATCCAGACATACGATTTTACATTTGGCTTAGAAATAAACAATGCCCCTTTTAGCACTTTTTTAATTTCTGGCGCGTATTTCCCGAAGTTGCTCATGCGTTTTGCGAAAACTGTTTTTCCAGTAGTGTTTAAGAATTCTGCACTGTTAGGAAACATGTTTAAGGGCGCAGCACTTGTGTTCTGCAAGCTTTCAATCCCAATGTGTCGTGAATATTTACCGTTTGATTAGGTCCATATAGTTCCTGTTTGGTACGCTCGTAACGTTCACTTTGAAGATTACGTGCGGGACTAAAATCTAAATGACAACTGCAAAAATTTCATATTACTTGAAAAGCAGTTTTATTACTTGTTATATAGAATACTGTAAACGAAACAGCAATTACATGGTTTAAGAAGTTTGCCATATCAGAACCTGAAAAGTAATTTAATATTTTGACATTGCGCCCCATTAGTAGCACCAATTTGAATTCAAGTGATTAATATTGTAGAGAAGCAGCTTTGCTTTAGCAAATGTGTTGTTCATAGCATTGTTGGTAAAGATAGCAAATGCAGTTTTATCAGTTGTTATAGTCTGAAGTTACATTACATGAATAATCAAGAACGAAAGTGGCAACAAATTTAGTGCACATTTTACGCTTTGCATTCGTATTTACAAGTGTAATGCATTGTAAAACTGTTGTCAGATAACAAACTTTTCTACTAAATGTAATATCAGTATTTCGTGTAAAATATCTTAATGTTTCTTGTCTCTACCATCGTTACACGTCATTAGCCTATCGTAACAATCACCAATGTTACCATTAATTTTATTACTTTATCAGAACTGTTAGAAAATACTTCTTTTGCCTGTCACATGATTATGTACCTCCATCTAACGAATAGCACCCTGTATGTGAATTTAAGATTTTTCTAGATTTTAGAGATATGAAATTGTATTCTTTTCACCAATAAAATAGTATTGTTAAAATGATTTTTGTTCTCCTAGCCACGATATCGTTCAAAGAAATGAACGACGGAATGTTTTGTGATCATTTATCTGTTATCACAGCTCAGTGAAAGTAAGGGAAATAATCGATAGAAAATTAGTCAAAATCGGAACTACCTTCAAAATCATAAACAGCTACAGTATCTTAAACTACGTGCCCAGGATAAGAGACAAATCTCAAAATAGGCCACAATCGTTAGAAAATTGACTAGATTATTGAATAATGCACTAAGCGTACTAGCATTTTAAGGTCATAAAGAAATTAGTTTCGTAAAATTCGTGTCATCGCTGGTTGACTTCTGTAGACACATTACAGAGTTGTTCTGAATGCGGTTGGGTGAGCACTAATATTCCTAAGTGACAGATCTTTACTATATACATAACATGTACAGTACTTTCTTCCAGTAACTTTTGTTTTAATTTGACATAGTTATTGGCACTGGATAATACTTACTATATGAAAGCGGACGTGGGTGAACACTATATTGAGTCTTTACTCTTGCATTCATAAAAATTTTGGTGACGCCAGAGCAGAAGCAATGAATATGGCAGCCGAAGGTTCTCAGCACAATGCCCCAGCATGTGTCCGCTGTCACACACACTATTTATTTATTTTAGATGATTATGGTTAAATAATGTGGAAGTTTGAAAACGAGCCGTTCTGGTCTAGCAAGCAGCCATGCATGTAACACTGTAGCAGAAAAGTGTCATCAAATTACTACCAGAAAATTCATTATTGGATAAACCTCTGATGCAAATCATCCACTTTAGGTTATTTTAGTGTGTTATAGTGCTTTTAGTTTATGGGGATAAATTTCTATTCTGCAACGTTAATAAGATCTGTGACGTTTCCTTTATCACAGGTCAAATGTCAAGTATTTGCTATTAAAGTGCGACATGAAGTATTTGAGCTTTTCTATAAATTAACACAGCCCTTCCAGTAGTAGTTGTTTCTCCACGTGTGTTCAACAGCACGTACAACAGCTCTATCGCTCATAGTGACTGTGAAACGCCCTCTTAGAAAAATTTATGAATTACTGTGCTGATAAACCTCTTCCGTCATTTGATTTTCAAACAGCTGAGCAGAACTGATCATACTCAGACATTTTTCTCTTTACTTATTCTGATCAAGATTAAACTGACAATATTTTTTTAGCGCAACGCAATCTGACTTTCAATAATCCCTACAAAAGAATGGTCCTGACTAACAATAGCCTATACCTTTCATGAACAATTACCTCACAAAAATCATCGCTACTCAAACTACTGCAATACAGCTTGCGCCAATACTGCCAGCAGAATAAATGATTCTAACAACTGAAGGCACTAACTACTGATAGACATAGTTAGCAAATGAAAAATTTTGATAGAGAACAAACAATGTATTTACCCTAATAATATTCAAAAGTCATGATATACAATATTACAAATTTACTTTTTCTGATGGAGACACGTCCAGATCGTCCGCTCTCAAAACTCTGCCATCTCTCTCTCCCCACGTCCACCACTGCTGGCGGCTCACTTCCAACTGCGCAACGCTACGCGCTGTTCACATCCAGCTGCCCAACACTACAATAGCAAATATTCCAACAATGCAAACCAGCCACAGATTTCACACAGCACAGTCAGTGATTTTCATATAGAGCGCTACGAAGCGTTACCAACATAAAAACCTAAACAGCCTACTTACAACTGTTTAAAAAAGAAAGGGGTTATAATGAATTCTACTCTGTAAATGATGAAAGTCTATATGAATGCAGCTTGCCGCTAACTTGGTGTAATGTTTTGTCTGTACAGAAGTGTATCTGTCGCCTTTATCGCTCTTTCACCCTCACACATAAATCGGTACAATAAAGTCAGGGCTTCGTGTTTTCTTATTAGGCTGATCCGTGAAAAGACAGACAAACAATTATGCTAATGGAAGATTCTGAGTAATTTCTCGAATTTCATTCGCTCGCTCTCTCTCTCTCTCTCTCTCTCTGTCTGTCCTTTATCTGTGTACAGTTTAACTATATTATTTACGTGAAATCAGCCTAGTAGAATCTCTGGTGGAATATTCAGCGGCTGGCTTGCTAGAAAAGATCTTTACATTTGTTATTATTATTAAGCGCTGCATTCAGTTGGGAAAATCGATCGTTTGAACAATTCGTTCAGTTTACGACAGATCTAAAATTTCAGATGTGGACGAAGCCTTTTTGGACGATTTCAAAAAACTCAGAGATTGCAGGCTCTCTTCGTCACAGCTGAAACTTCCCAATTAATTACAGGGCCCAGACAATCATCAATGATTCAGACAGAGAACTCATTCGTCATTCACTCTAGAATAAAATGGTCACAAACCTTATTTCTGAGGAAAATTGTATATTGAATCCATTTTCGTACATGTTCCGTTTTCTGTTGGTTCCAAGTCTCATGTAATTTTCTTTTACAGGGTTTTCTTTCTCTTTATATATCACGCTAGCGGCACAAACTTCCTAGCTCGCTTTAGCGCGAAGACGAGTAAATAAATCTCTTTTAGTAATCCGATAATCTTCCAACCGATACTTCCGAAGCTGTTCCTTTTTCCCACTATAATAACCATGGACCATACATTTCCGTACCTCTGTTGTTCCAAAGAATAAACGTACTAGAAAAATACCTTGGCGTCGACGAGCTGTCGGCGCATATATTACTAGAAAATCTAATCAGATACTTTTCAAACGTAAATACATGTGGATGATTTGGTTGACCATTATTAATTATTGCGTGGTAGAGGGTAATTTTCCGTGGGGAGATTACAGGGTCTTAGAGTGGTCTGGCATGGAAATAAGGTTGTGTACTCTCTACCAGAATGTGAGATGAAATAAGAGAACTATTTTTCCTCAAGCAGTACGACAAATACTAACTCCTGAAGTTACAGTATGAACGATTTATGCTAACAAAATCAGCAAAAATGGTGTGTAGTTACAAAAATCAAGACCAAAAAAATTACAAAAGTGTAGTGTGAAGGACAATCGTTTCTTAAAGTCATTTAACTTTATACCAATCAAACAACATTACTTCGTGATATGGCAGGAACAAAATTATGTAGTCGGTGACCTTTCCATTCACGCGATCGTCGCGATAGTGAAACTGGAAGTGCAGTTGCAGTAGGGCTGCTGTTAAAATGGTGGACAACTGAATGAGATTTTCACTCTGCAGCGGAGTGTGCGCCTATATGAAACTCCCTGGCAGATTAAGGCAAAGGTCCCGAGTTCGAGTCTCGGTCCGGCACACAGTTTTAATCTGGTGGATAACTGTTTCATATCATATTAATCCATTATCTTGAGACACAAAAACATTGAATTTACTTGAGTTCATAATTAAGGAAAGAGATGCTGTAAAACAATAAAATGTTTCGTACAAATTGTTTTTATAAATCTATTTTATTCGTACGAGTTTATTTTCATACATATTAGCGCTATTTAACAGTGTTTCAGTATTATGTGCAACTATGCATTCGTTGTCATTACAACTTGTGTCTTACTGTGCTGCTGCTCAACAAGTTAAAGAGAATGTGAGTATTTGGGTAAGGTAGCCCGAAATTGACAGTATCTGAGGTGGTTGTCACTTTCTGTGTTTTGAAGCAGTAGGGCCTGTTGAGAAGTCTGATACGGCGGTGGTCGCGCTCAGTGCGTTAACGAGTTTACGCAGGGATTGCCTTGTAGGACGCTGCGTGTGGAGATGTGTCGGGGACTGCAGAGTGCTGATGGTATCACTTGAGGGCCCCGTCGTCGCCGTGGTGCGCCTCATCCTGTTGCGGCTCGGGGATGTTGAGCAGGTGGCTCAGGTCGAGTAGCGGGTTGAAGCCCTCCGCGGCCCAGATGCTCGCGCGTCCAATGTAGCCGTTGGTGGCGGGCCGGCTCGGCTGCACCACCAGATTCGGATCCTTCGCCTTACGGCGCGCCTCCTTCTTCGACACGCCCGCCTCTTCGAGTGCCTTCCGCAAGCTGCGCGGACAGCTCCACACGTACGCCGTCAGCTCTCGCACGTACAGCCGCATGTGTGTCCCGTTCTTCAGCTTCCGGCAGTTCCTCTGCGCCTCCTTCAGCAGTGACAGACGCTCCTCGTCGCCGCACCGCTTGAATCGGCGCCGGCGCGCCCTCGGCGACGCCCCAGCGATGTCCGCGACCCTGTGGTAACAGACAGGTGGTTCGAGTTAGCGAGAGCCATTTTGTTGTGGACATGGTCAGCATGCTACGGTCGCAGGTTCGAATCCTGCCTCGGGCATGGATGTGTGTGATGTCCTTAGGTTAGTTAGGTTTAAGTAGTTCTAAGTTCTAGGGGACTGATGACCACAGCAGTTGAGTCCCATAGTGCTCAGAGCCATTTGAACCTTTTGAACATGGTCAGCAGTATCTACTGGCACATACCAAATGAGGAAGCTTACTATTGACTCACTTCCTCCCATTGTAACATATGTCTTTAACTAATCCTGAGCCACCAGTGTTGTCCCTGGTGTCTGGAAGCTGAGATTAGTTAAGCCACTATCTAAAAATAAATTTATTACGAGTTGTCAACATGGACAACCGTCATCCGTATAACGCAATGGCAATTGAGATTTTTACTAGATCGCTACTCGAACCCAGATTTCCCGCTTATCGAGAGTGGTCACCTTATCGTAAGGTTATCCTAGCAGGCTTCACGGCCAGACTCTAGTCTTGTAAAAGATGGCTCTGAGCACTATGGGACTTAACATCTGAGGTCATCAGTTCCCTAGGCTTAGAACTACGTAAACCTAACTAACCCAAGGACACCACACACATCGATGCCCGAGGCAGGATTCGAACCTGCGACCGTAGCGGTTGCGCGGTTCCAGACTGTAGCTCCTAGAATCGCTCGGCCACCCCGGCCGGCCTTGTATCTACAACTTGCACTCGAACATCCATTACGTACATTGAGGTGACAACCGTTTTGGGATAGCGATATGCGCTTATACATATGGCGGTAGTAACATGTACGCAAAGTATAGAAGGACAGTACATTGGTGGGGCCGTTAATTGTATTCAGATGATTCATGCGAAACGGTTTTCCACGTGATTATTACTGCACTACCGGAAGTAAAAGATTTTGAACGTAGAACGGTAATTGGAACTGCAAGACGCACGGGACATTCCATTTCGGAAATTGTTGGGGAATTCAACATTCCGAGGTCCACAGTGTCAAGAGTGCCCCGAGAATAGCAAATTTCAAGTATTACCTCTCTCACAACGGCCTCCACTTAACGATCGAGGGCAGCAGCGTTTGCGTAGTGTTGTCAGTGTTAACAGACAAGCAACACCGCGTTACATTACCGCAGAAATCAATTTGGGACGTATCCGTTAGGACTGTGCGGCGAACATCAGTGTCAATGGCTGTGGCGGAAGACGACCGATGCGCGTGCCGTCACTCACAGCACAACAGCGCCTCCGGAGCTTCTCCTGTGCTGGTCACCGTATCTATTGGAACCTAGATGGCTGCAAAACAGTGACCTGGTCAGGTGAGTCCTTTTGGCGTTGATAAAATCTAATGTGCCGCATACTCCGCAGTCAACAAGACACTGCCGAAGTTGGTGGTGGCTCTGTAACGGTGTGCGCTATGTTTACATGTAATGAACTGGGTCCTTTGGTCCAGGTGACCCGATCGCTGACTGGAAACTTACGTTCGGTTACTTGGATACCATAAGTTTCCTTTAATTTCCGAATATGGTCACAATTTTTTCCGTTTAACAGATTACCGGTTTCGGTCTTTAATGACCATCATCAGATCTGTCTCATAAAATCAAAGTCCTAATGATTTTATGAGACAGATATGATGATGGTCATTAAAGACCGAAACCGGTAATCAAACAGAAAAAATTGTAACCATTGACGGAAGTTAAAGGAAACTTATTACACATACGGGTCACTGTTTTTTCGCTATGTCGCAGCTTGTGAAACTTGGATACCACTTGCAGCCATTCATGTTTCCGAAAAATGATGGAATCTTTATCGATAACACTGCGCTATATCACCTGGCACCAAGCGTTCGCGACTGGTCTGGAAAAAAAATTCTGGACAATTCGCCCAACTAGAATCCCATCGAATATGTACGAGCGTGTTGTGTACATAGTTCCGTGTAGTCAGCGCGTACACAACTTTCCCAATAGAGCGCGCCCCGCTTAGCACAACAGCGCAGGCGCAGCCCTCGTCTGTCTCTGCACTACGAGGTGGCACTGTCTTAAAGACGGTCCAAATTCTGCTTTCGCCGATCCGCGTATTAATATGTAACGCAGCCAATGAGATTGCTGCTAACGTACAACCTTTTCTCCTCGCGGATCACACTCGCGCAGTAATACCTGAACGTGCGAGGTATTATAACGAGTGTACAGGCCTCCGATGCACCAGTCCGCACCAGTCTATAGTCAAGTTTCAGTCTGTGCCTAATAAGATCGTCATATTCCTGTACATATCCATGAAAATAAATGGACACTTTGTCAAGTATCAGAGATATGTGAGAATAAGATTAACGTACCAAGACCGAATTAACTTCAGATCGTCAATTGTAAGTAGCATCCAGAATCAAGCTAAGTAAGGTTTGTGATTGTTATTATTTTAATAAATGTGTGTGAAAATTAATCAAGTTCTGTTTAAAGTTGGTCACCGTCAATCTGCTACTCTAAGCGTGCAAGTGGCATTTCTATCGTCTGACGTGACGGCAGAAGATAAACACGCCACGATAAGACCACGAGACATATTGCTGACACTCGCCTACTTCGCTAGAGCGACAAGTCAAATAATCTGATGGTTTGTGTACCGAAGGTCTTACAGTACGCACACCACAGAGCGATAATCGAGAGGTGAGTTCGTGCACAAAATCCTTCACTGGTAGCATTTTCTCAATTATGGACGGCTGTAAGAGCAGCATGGCTCAGTATATCTGCGGAGGACTTTCAGCGACTTGTTCGGTCCATGCCACGTCGACCTGGTACACTACACCGTGCAAAACGAGGCCCGACACGATATTGAGCGGTATGCCACGACATTATTCACCTCAGTGTAAATTCCCGTACGTGGGAGACGTATAGATTATGTCGATTTCCCGGTGTCGGCAGAGAAATACGATAAGGCAATTCCTTTGTTGTTCAGAAGTACGATGAAAAGTTTCTTCGGAAAAATACGATAAGATGTACTGCTGAACATCACAGGTACTGCAGTATCGTATTTCTGCGCCAACTCTCCAACACTGGACATTCAACCAAGATGTTTCCCTTGTACAGGAATATACGTAACTGATGTATAAGTGCAGGTTGAAGACACATGGTTTACCACATATTAACGTTTGAATCTGGTGGTAAAACGTGCTCTGATAGCTTAATGGTAAGGCGACTGCTCACGATAAGCGGAAAATCCGGGTTCGACTCTTGGTCCGTCACAAGTTTTCACTGTCGTCATTGTCGTCGTCGTCGTCGTCCAAATTGGCAACTGCGAATACATTTCATATATTTCATAACGGCTGTGGTCCCCTCAGTGCCCGTTCATTGGGATATGTATGCGTGTCCGAAGGAAAATTGCATTGTACTTCTGAACAAGACAGCATTCCTCCTGCGCTGCCCAAGGTCTTAGAATAAATAGTCCGTTACCAGCTAACATACTACCTAACTACAATCAGTCTATTAAACCAATGCCAATAAACTTTCGGGTAACATCGTAACACAGCATCTGTCTTAATAAAGGTGACGGATAACTTCAAGCTTTTCATGGATGGACAAGAGGTGACTATGGTGTGTTACTTAGACTCCAGAAAAGCATTTGTCAATGATTTCGGCATTTTATTTGCTAAACTTAGCAGCCTAAACTTTTCGCCAAGTACAGTGCAGTGGGTCCCCTCATACCTGACATCACACAAGTAGTGCGTAGTGTCCAGCACCGTAACGTCACACACGAGGTACGTAGTATCAGGCATCCCCCAAGTTCCGTGTTAGGTTCTATACTCTTTTGTACACGGATGGTCTCCAGTTGTATCTGAGTGCAGAACCAATAAAACTGAAGAAAGCTATCGAGAATCTCAATAATGACCTGCGTGCACTATCAAACTGGGCACCCAAAACCCAAGCGGTACTGGTTAGTCATTCTACGCTCTTTAACCAGATACATAATTAATTTCTACCATCTGTAATCCTGAATGGGACAAACATAAACTTCTCTCACTCAGCAAAGGATTTGGGAGTAATAATAGATGAAAATCTAAACTAGACTCAGCACATAGCTGCAATGTGTAAGAAGGCATCACCGTCTCTCCACGCCCAGCAAAAACATAAAAAGCTCTTCCCTCTTGATCTGAAAAAGAAACTTTACTAAAGCTTATAATTCCAGTTATTGATTACAGTGAAGGCTTTCTCAGGAAAGCGAGCTGCGCTTGGAACTGATGATCGCCTGTGTTCGATACATTTGTGACATTCGACTCTTCGTTCATATTTCACCACGATATGCCAACGATACGCACAGCTATCCTGACTGCGTATCAACGTCCCAGTCTCTCATCTGTCCTCTCGATCTAAATGCTCTCGTCTCAACAACGTTGCAGAAACATCCGATCGCACCAGAGCAATGTTCTTTCTATCTCACTTCATCGCCCAGCCACTTGTTTGAAGTCATTTCCAGCAGCTGGTTTCCGACTGTGGAATAACCTGCCACACTTTAATAGAGAAGTGAGTAACATCTCCAGTTTCAAAAAGATAGTTAATTACATATCTACAGAAGCAAAAATAACGACTACCATTGTCGCTGTGCGTTCTCGTTACCCCTTTACAACCTTCTTTCCAACAATAACTTCCTCATTTCCCTGCGTTCATAGCTGGTGCATTCTCCTTAAGTTTCTCTTTCCTTTTACAGGTGGCGCTATCATTATCACTGTTATTATTATCAATGGAAGCAGAAGTATTAGAAGTACTGTCACTATCAACTACATTAGCTTTTAGCGAATACTGTTTATTCATATAGTCTCTACAGGCTATCAACTCATTCTAATACTATTTTTCGCATCAGAAGTACTGTTTTTTCTCAGTTAACTATCACGTAAAAAAGATTCGGTATGTGTGAAACTCGGGTAAGATGTAAGAGGGCTTGAAAGCAGGTATCTAATCAACTTAAATAAATGAATAATTCAAAATAAGAGAGCGCACGGTATAAATTCGTTGTTTGCTTTAATTCACAGATTTTGGCAAATTTCGAGTGTAAAAACTGAAATGACAGATTAAACAATTAACAGTTTTTGAAATACATCTACATCTACATTTATACTCCGCAAGCCACCCAATGGTGTGTGGCGGAGGGCACTTTACGTGCCACTGTCATTACCTCCCTTTCCTGTTCCAGTCGCGTATGGTTCGCGGGAAGAACGACTGTCTGAAAGCCTCCGTGCGCGCTCTAATCTCTCTAATTTTACATTCGTGATCTCCTCGGGAGGTATAAGTAGGGGGAAGCAATATATTCGATACCTCATCCAGAAACGCACCCTCTCGAAACCTGGCGAGCAAGCTACACCGCGATGCAGAGCGCCACCCTTGCAGAGTCTGCCACTTAAGTATATTAAACATCTCCGTAACGCTATCACGGTTACCAAATAACCCTGTGACGAAACGCGCCGCTCTTCTTTGGATCTTCTCTATCTCCTCTGTCAAACCCATCTGGTACGCATCCCACACTGATGAGCAATACTCAAGTATAGGTCGAACGAGTGTTTTGTAAGCCACCTCCTTTGTTGATGGACTACATTTTCTAAGCCCTCTCCCAATGAATCTCAATCTGGTACCCGCCTTACCAACTATTAATTTTATATGATAATTCCACTTCAAATCGTTCCGCACGCATACTCCCAGATGTTTTACAGAAGTAACTGCTACCAGTGTTTGTTCCGCTATCATATAATCATACAATAAAGGATCCTCCTTTCTATGTATTCGCAATACATTACATTTGTCTACGTTAAGGGACAGTTGCCACTCCCTGCACCAAGTGCCTATCCGCTGCAGATCTTCCTGCATTTCGCTACAATTTTCTAATCCTTCAACTTCTCTGTATACTACAGCATCATTCGCGATTAGCCGCATGGAACTTCCGACACTATCTACTAGGTCATTTATATATATTGTGAAAAGCAATGGTCCCATAACACTCCCCTGTGGCACGCCAGAGGTTACTTTAACGTCTGTAGTCTCTCCATTGATAACAACATGCTGTGTTCTGTTTGCTAAAAACTCATCAATCCAGCCACACAGCTGGTCTGATATTACGTAGGCTCTTACTTTGTTTATCAGGCGAGAGTGCGGAACTGTATCGAACGCCTTCCGGAAGTCAAGAAAAATAGCATCTACCTGTGAGCCTGTATCTAATATTTTCTGGGTCTCATGAACAAATAAAGCGAGTTGGGTCTCACACGATCGCTGTTTCCGGAATCCATGTTGATTCCTACATAGTAGATTCTGGGTTTCCAAAAACGACATGATACTAGAGCAAAAAACATGTTCTAAAATTCTACAACAGATCGACGTCAGAGATATAGGTCTATAGTTTTGCGCAACTGCTCGTCGACCCTTCTTGAAGACTGGGACTACCTGTGCTCTTTTCCAATCATTTGGAACCCTCCGTTCCTCTAGAGACTTGCGGTACACGGCTGTTAGAAGGGAGCAAGTTCTTTCGCGTACTCTGTGTAGAATCGAATTGGTATCCCGTCAGATCCAGTGGACTTTCCTCTATTGAGTGATTCCAGTTGCTTTTCTATTCCTTGGACACTTATTTCGATGTCAGCCATTTTTTCGTTTGTGCGAGGATTTAGAGAAGGAACTGCAGTGCGGTCTTCCTCTGTGAAACAGCTTTGGAAAAAGGTGTTTAGTATTTCAGCTTTACGCGTGTCATCTTCTGTTTCAATGCAATCATCATCCCGGAGTGTCTGGATATGCTGTTTCGAGCCACTTACTGATTTAACGTAAAACCAGAACTTCCTAGGATTTTCTGTCCAGTCGGTACATAGAATTTTACTTTCGAATTCACTGAACGCTTCACGCATAGCCCTCCTTACGCTAACTTTGACATCGTTTAGCTTCTGTTTGTCTGAGAGGTTTTGGCTGCGTTTAAACTTGGAGTGAAGCTCTCTTTGCTTTCGCAGTAGTTTCCTAACTTTGTTGTTGTACCACGGTGGGTTTTTCCCGTCCCTCACAGTTTTACTCGGCACGTCTAAAACGCATTTTACGATTGCCTTGAACTTTTTCCATAAACACTCAACACTGTAATGCAAGCCTATATACCCATTACGTTCATCAACTAGCAAACAAATACAACGTGTGTGGTGTGCGACAGCACGCGTTTAATCAGACCGTGAGGGCTCAGCAATATGGAGACATGGTGGCTATGGTAACCAGGGGAGAAGCGACAATTCGTTCTCGTGCTCACAAAACCAGTCCTGGCCGATGCGACCTGTATGAACAGCATACCTCTCATCTTTGAACACAGTACGACCTTTGCGGAAGAAAGACTATGAGAACAACCTGATCGACCAAAACGGTAACTTAACCCTCGGTAGTAATGTCACCTTGCAGAGGAACCACAGGGCGAATGAAATACCACCATATGGCTGCCCAAATCACTACCGAATCACTGGGACGTAAACTCGGCCAGAGGTTGGAATCAGAGTGAAACAGCACCCATCCGACCAAATTGCTCTCTTCCGTTGCTCCACGCTGTAGGGTTTACGACTTAGGTCCCTGTTACGGGCATTTGCGTCCCTGATAAATGGATATGAATTTACCGCTTGCCCCGAAATTCCGACGGTGGTCGGAAGTGTGACATTCAGTCCTATAGTGATTTTTGCTGCTGTCTGTCCCCTATTCTTCGTCACAATACTCCTCAACGACCGTCTGTCGCGATCACTCAACACACACTTTCATCCACGTTGAGGCTTAGTGGACGATGTTTCCCGCGTACCCTATATGCGGTATTCATTTCCGATACCGTGCCAAATATTTCGCCTACCTTGTTTCCGGATACATAGACCACACAAGCATCAACAATTTGCCCACGTTCGAAACGACTTAGCTCCGACCTGATACACTCAGAGCTACACATAACATTGTTCTGATCACAACTGACACTTGCAACGTAGTGACTGCATTGAAGTGATCAAATACAACAGCGCAACTTGCTGGTTGGCAGATACCTGCATTTATGTTCAAGCCCGCGTAGCTTATGGCGTTTCCATATCTTTGCCCAGCCCTTGTATGTCCCTTTCCTCGCCGCGCACTCGCAGGACCGATCGTAGAGACTCTGAAATTTCTTGGGATGCTGTTTATTAATCGCCCTCCGATTCCGTTGTATCTGTGCAACTTCCTGTCCCTTGAGGGCATGTTTGAGTTTGGAGCCAAATTAGCATCACAACTCTACTGTGGGCTGGAAAACGATGGGAAAAAATAGCCACGCACCGCCGTAGTGATTAAAACACACTGTTGCCCAACGCTCCAAAAAATACTTCAGTCTACAGAATTCCCTATTGTGTTCGAGTGATACCATCATGCGTTTCTCGTACAGCAATTCGAATCCAGAAATTATTGAACGAGCAGTGTAAATTTATCTGCAATTGAGAGTAGTCTCGTGTGAAAATGGAAACAGTAAGATAATACAGCCCTCAATAATGAAATGGGAGACAAAAATGGTATTTCAGATTAACAAATGCGGCTAATCATTCTTGAAAACAGTGGATATTAGCCACTCTGCAAAACTGCTCCAGTCGATATATAGAATATAAGAGAGCCCAAATACCGCAGGTTTCAAGAAGTATAAAAATCGCTATAGGGCTACAAAGAAGGCAGCTGCTGGCAAGCGGAATATTATTGAACAATCAATTTAAGAAGTATTTCTTCCGAAAAGTAAGTGTGGTTTGTCTTCAGAAGAAAAGTACAAATGAAAGTAGCTGACCTGTGGAAAGATTAAACTGGCTTCTGTAAGAAAAGCAGAACATGCGAAGGGGTACTGACTTAACAACTCACTTTAGATGATACGTTGAAGAAAGACAAACATATTTACAGCAAATTCTAATTGTAACAGGGACAATACACAAGCAACAGAAGATTACGTCTATTGCAGAAACGCTGTAGTCACCAGAGTCAAAGGGCATCAATGAGAATCAGTAGTTGGGATGAGATAGGGCTATAGCCGGCACCCAACATTACTCTATCTGTAGGCTGAACAACAAATAACGGAAACGAAAGAGGCATTTGAATAGAAAATTAAGGTTCAGGCACGAAAAATATTTGCGGTTTGCACTTCACGATGTAAACCTGTTAGTGCCGGAAAGCCTTTCATATGGCAGTTGAACGAAATGATTTGTCTTGAAAAAAGATTATAAGATGGATATCCAAAAAAATGAAAGAAGAGTAATCGAAAGTAGTCGAATTAAACCTCAGGGCTTAAATAATAAAGCTTAGGCCTCCGACCCAGATTTCTTACCAGTCAGGTTAATTTCAGAGTATACTCATACAATAGCTCCATATTTAGCAATCATATGCAGCCACTCGCTCGTCGAAAAGTCTGTGCCTAAAGTTGCACAAGTCCCACCAGTATCCAAGGAAAGAAATAAGAATAATCCGCTGAGTTAAAAACCCATGTCGTTAACAGGGATTTGCAGTAGTAATTTTTAACATGTACTACTCTCGAGCATTATGCATTACCTGAAAGAAAAACGATTTATTGACGAACAGCCAATACGGATTCAGAAAATATCGTCCTTTCGTGAAAAAAAGTAGTTCTTCACTTTTACGACGTAGTAAGTTATCGAAAGAAGATGTCACACTGATTACATGTTTTCAGGTTTCCGGAAGTATTTTGACACAGTTCCTCACAAGTCACTTCTAATCAAACTGCGTGCCTTTGGAGTATCTTATTAGCTGTACTACTGAACTCGTGATCACTCCTCAGGGCGTCACAGTTCGTAGTGACTGACGGAAAGTCATCGAGTAAAACGGAAGTAATATCTGGCGCTCCCTGCGGAAGTGTTACAGGCACTCTGGTGTTCCTGATTTGCATAAAAGATTTGGCACGGAATCTGAATGGCCCTCTTAGAATTTTTGCAGATGATTCTGTCATTTACCGTCTTTTAAAGTCACCAGAACATCAAAAATAATTGCGAAATGATCTAGACGAGGTATCTGTATTATGCGAGAAGTGGCAATTGACTAAATAAAGAAAAGTGTGAAATCATACAAGTGAGTACAAAAAGGAATCCGCTAAATGTCGGTTGCACTATGAGTCTCACAAATATAAAGGCTATTAGTTCAACTAGATACTTAAGGATTACAAGTATGATGATGATTGGTTTGTAGGGCGCTCAACTGGACGGTCATCAGCGCCCGTACAAAGTCCCAATTTTTACACAGTCCAATTTGTTTTCACAGTCCAATCTAACCACTGTCACGGATGATAATGATGATGAAATGATGAGGGCAACACCAACACCCAGTCCCCGGGCAGAGAAAAACCCCAACCCGGCCGGGAATGGAACCCAGGACCCCGTGATCCAGAGGCAGCAACGGTAGGCACTAGATCACGAGCTGTGGACAATTACAAGTATGAATAGCAAACCAAAGACTGCGATTTATTGGCAGAACACTCAGATAATGCAAGAGGGTTGCTCTGCCGTGACGGCTCCGCATCAGTTAGTACTGACGAAGGACATTGAAAATGTCCAAGGAAGGGCAGCTCGTTTCATATTATAGCCAAATAGGGGAGTGAGTGCTATGGATACGATTTGGGGTAACAGTGATAAAAGAAATGCGTTTCGTTGTGGACTGGATCTTGTCATGAAATATCAACTTTCCCCTCAGAGAGTGAAAATATTTTGTTGGCGCCCATCTACATGGGGAGAAATGATTATCATAATAAAATAACAGAAATCAGATATCGCGGGCTGTTCAAGGGTGGAACGGTAGAGAAATACCTTAAAGGTTGTTCCATTAGCACACTACCAAGCATTTAATTGTGAATTAAATTATTATCACTAAAAGTACTCTACGAGTTTTGCTATTTGAGGAGCAGAAGTAGAAAGGATCTGAAATACTAACCGGCAACAGAACGGAAAGTGTTTCTGAAAAAGAGAACATATGTTTCAGTGTTAAGGTGTCTCTTCTGAAAATATTTTGCCTAGTGTTTAACATTGAGCGGAAGTGAAACGTCGACGACGCACTGTCCATACATGAAAAGAACAGAAGATTGTGAAATGTGGTGCCACATACGGAAGATTAGATGGCTAGGTCGGGTAACTAATGAGGAAGTGGGGAGCTTTTATTCAAAGCTGGAAAGAAAAATTGGTAGCACGACTTCACTAAAAGAAGGGATAAATTGATAGAACACTTCTTGATTAGCTTATTTGGTAATTAAGGAAACCGTTGGGGTAATAATTATAGAAGGAGACTGAGGCTTAGGAAGTCGAGATGGATGTAGACGGCTGTAGTACCAGGCTTCTGGCTGAAGATCAGCATAGCAACAGCAATAGTTTACAATACCGTACAGTCCCTTTCGGTTTTCTTTGACATGCTGTCTACTGCGCCGTAGTATCTGTCATTTACTTCACAAACAAGTTCGCAGTTATTCATTGAAGCATTCGCACAGGCAGAAAGGAACACTGTGGTCACGTGATAGTGAAACGTTAGGAAAATCTTGTACTGGACCGTGCATCGAAAGACAATGGCAGGAAACCGAGGCATAATAGAATTTCTACAAAAGAAACTGTGTTTCAGATAAGGTTTACTTACTTCTTGTTGTCTTTGTCGGCTGCATCTAAGTGGATACTCTTCATTGAGGAGACCAAAATTTCCTGAAATGCAAACGAAAACTGCATTAATGATAGAATTAAAAAAAAAATAACTTCAACAACAGACATGGTTCATGTCACAGGAACTGTGTTTCGCCTACCAATTTCTTGTCTCATTGATTTTCAGTTACCAATTCGCATCATAATAGCTCCACTATGTATGAAACGAAATTTAACATTTTGTCTGAGATTCTTCTCAGCAAATAAAAACTACGCTGCAAAGTACGCAGTGGAATCCCTAATTAAATGATTACCTAAAAAGTTATTAATTCGTAAAATGTAAAGTCCGTGAGATTCTCACCGCTGTAATCTCACTCATAACTCTGAATTCACCATAGAGTACCAGACAGTAGCAAGAGTTCAGTAGTATGTGTAAATATGAATAATACTAAGTCGCCTTACAGAAACTCAAAAACGATATGTCATGCTAGAAACATAGCGAACATTTCGACGTTATTTATTTTCCTTTTAAATATTTACATTTAAACTCCACGAAAGCGACGGCCAATACTAATGTACCTTTCGTCATAGCATCTGGATGAAGCTGAAATTTATCCCAGTGAGTAAATAAACTCATGTTGTAGAAGTAAAGTACGAGGAAAAATTGTATAAATATAAAATTGGTAATAATGAAACGGAGCAGGCTTTGTAGACCGTTTCAAATGATGGAATGATTAGACAACTGTAAACTCATCACTTTGCTGTATTTTGATGCTGTTTGATTCAGTATAGCAAAAGTAATCTGTATGCTGGTTTTATTTGAGAGAACTCGCCTTTCCATGGGAGAGATCAATCAAACGTTCTGATTTACGAGACGGGGTCTAGACACTGACAGGAATTTGCAGGAAATGTCGGATTCCATAAATAGGTGATAAAAACTTGTGACTCATCACAGTTTATGTTCCGTGGACGGAACACGTTAAACTGGATCTAAATTTGTAACCTGTTGATAGTACCTGCAGATCAACATCATGTGAAAGTGATTCTGCGCATCTACAGTTTTGGCTTGGATAACAATTTTTTTAATGGCGGTTGCGTCATTCGGGGAGACTGAAGTGATAATAGGTATCATCCCCCTTATTAAGACACAGGATGCTGAAGGATCGCACTGTTATTACGTGCCAAGCCTTTTTATCTGAATATCTTCAAAGTAGTTTGCAAAGTGAGTTAAAATCGACAACATGAAATAGCATCTGCGGAACTATTGGTCGAAGGCACAGAAACTGTTGCCAACAACAACTTTATCCAACACTGTGATGTGTATTGCCCGACAAACGTATAACCGTGCGCTGGTAATCTCACTGTGCTAACTATCTTGCCGCAGTGGTAACAGTATTTTTTTTTTTCAGTCAGATCACCGAGTTTAGCCGCTGCCAGGCTTGGCTAGAACTTGGATGGGTGACTGTCCGCGTCTGCCGCGAGCTGTTGGCAAGCGGGGTGCATTCAGCCTTTGTGAGGCCAATTGAGGAGCTACTGATTGAGAAGTAGTGGCTCCGGTCACGAAAACTGACAATGGCCGGGAGAGCAGTGTGCTGAACACACGCCTCTCCATGTCCGCATTCAGTAACGCCTATCAGCTGAGGATGACACAGCGATCGGTCGGTTCTGTTTGCCATTCAGAGGCCTGTTCGGACGGAGATTTCTGGGAGGTATTGTTACGAACAATCTTAAGAATCCACGTGCGCACAGCTAGTGGCGCTCAGACCCAGACTGACAGTGCGCCTCAGTTTTAAAATAAATTTGGGGGAAACAGATACAACCTAGAAAGACTGAAAATGGCCTATGCCATTCGGGACACTTTACAGAAAAAGACCAGCCAAGGCTTCATTTCAACATAACACATTTACAAAGAGTAAGTATAATAAGTATAATGCAGAACTGTGAGCAGTGGATATAGACGATGGCTCGTCAATACAAATATAAATAAAATGAATATATATCGAACGTTCTGATAGAGAAAACTCAGGAGCCTGCGAAATCACTGTCAGAGAGAAAACACGGCAACGTCTACTCCAGCTTGTTTGGCGTAGTCGTTCATTTATGTCCTTTCGCTTTATTATTTTATCAACCAAAACTGTTGCACACATACAGTTAACATTTATTTATACGCAATGGCTTCAGAATACCAATATTTCGTATTTACGGTTGTGAATTAGCGTCAATCACAATGCCGATAAAAAATGAACAACTTCCTAACGCACAACATCGGCTCGAAACTATGCTCTAAAGTCTCAAATTACCTTTTGCTCTGTGTACCACGTACCAAATTTCAGTCCTTTTGACTACTTCACCTGGAATAATCAGAATGGAAACAGTCTAATGATAGTAAACGACTGTTGAAATTTTGTTTATGGCAAAAAAAGAAAATATGAGTGCGGAAAAATGGCACTTTGAATAAAAACGGGGAAGAGACGATATTCCTGACAAAAAACGTCTCATACTCTGAGATCCAATCGTCTAGTACATCAAAACTGAAAGAAGCTGGCTTATAGATTAACTTCATGGACAATGTTAAAAGGTATCAGAACTGTTAGTCTAGTAACTTTTACAGACAGATCTGGCAATTTGAAACAGAGTGCCGAAAATTATGATGACAAATCATAAACGGTTGCACTGCCTACAATAAAGAGATTTCTACCAGAGTGTAATTTCAGTTCCTCATCACACTCACGGGAACACACGAAATCAAAGGACACCAGACATCACAAAACGTGCAAAATATTTCTACGGAACTTAAATAAAAAGATTGTACCAAGCCTCATAAAATTTGAGATGATACATTATAATTACGAATAAGAGTAGCACATCAAATTAATACCAAAATACAATGTTCCAGAATATTCAGTGTGCTTTGTACTGTTGCTTATCCGATAAGCTCTTCGTACTAGGTCCCGCAGAAATGAAACGTTCTCATATTAGGGAGACAGAAAAAAGCCTATCCCCAGCCTATTGCCTTCCTTCAGAATCTATTTCAAGTGAAAAGATTTTTGAAAATGAACGTATTATGTCTCTTTCTAAACTCTGATAACTGCAGTGATGTAGAGTGCCACATGGTCCACTGAAGAATGAGATCAATATTTCGCTCCAATATCTCCCACTCTCGCAAATTGTAGGATATCGTTGTGTACTGTCGAGAATGTTTTAAAACGTAAGTATTGATGAGAAATGGACATCCACAAAAGAATTTCGTAGAAACTGTGTGAATACTTCATAGCGCATGAATATCAAAGTAGTACAGAATCTCAATGTTATTTTGCACGCGACAGTGATTAAATGAGCGTAATCCTTTTAGTGTGCAGTGCCCGTTATATTACAACTGCCGATCAAGGTGGCGCTCTGCTGGAGACAGTGTGGGCGACTTCGAGGAATAGCAGGCTTCAAGGTCAGACCGACTTTTTTTCCACTGTTTCATAGAACATTTCAAATGAAAACCTCGTTGTTCAAGGTATTTGCCACTAACAAACCGTGCCTTGCCATTACGTTTTCAATGTTTTAAGAATGTCCGACGCGTTTCGGGTGTAAACATGTCTGTAAAGGAGGACCCAGACTTTTAGCATTCGTTTGCTTCAGTTACTCTACTAACGTGTGTCGGGACGTGATTTGAGGGAATTTATTACTTGACATGAAAACTTCATAAACCATATTCTGACACAGCCAGATTCGATGATGTTACGCAGTTTCAGTAAAAAAATGTTGGAGCCACTTCCCATAGAACTACAGTCCTATTCTACTCTTAACATTTGTTTTTACTTATCACATGATGTGGGGGACCAAGCGCGCCCAAGAAACTTCGCCAACAAATAAGTCTGTGGGTAGAATACCGATTGGAAAAGTAACAAAAAAATTGGTTCAAATGGTTCTGAGCACTATTGGACTTAACATCTGAGGTCATCAGTCCCCTAGAACTTAGAACTACTTAAACCTAACTAACCTAAGGACCTCACACACATCCATGCCCGACGCAGGATTCGAACCTGGGACCGTAGTGGTCGCGCGGGTCCAGACTGAAGCGTCTAGAACCGCTCGGCCACTCCGGCCGGCTGAAAAGTAACAAAATAGCTAAAAAGAATTATTATAACACGAAAGAGAGGGAGAGAGAGAGAGAGAGAGAGAGAGAGAGAGAGAGAGAGAGAGAGAGAGAGAGAGAGAGAGAGAGAGAGAGAGGTTTTCAACAACAGTGAGGACTTTCTGTACAAAACAGGAGTCTGTCATAAGGATACCTTTCTGGATTTGAAAACTGGTAGGTGTATCAACTATTTTTCGGGTCTACTAGAAGCCAAATGGAAACGAAACCTCTTAAAAAGCGCAAGACTTTCTGTGCAATGCTTAAGGAAATAATACAAACGTAAATCGTTGCCGTGTCTAGCGTTCACTGAATGAGACAGTATTGTCAGCAACAAACACCACGATGGTATATATGTACAGGGATGGCAGAGTCAGAACTACAAGACAACGACCAACATTAAGTTTGCGAACTGACACCAAACATCTCCCTGACAGGATTTTTTTGGACTTTCCTTGATGCGTGCACAGAGTTGCCCAAAACATGAAACCACAGAAGGTAATAGTGTGAACGCAAGCGAAGCACACAGGTCCTTGCTTTTCGGTGTCAGAGACGGTGGAGATGATGCTCACAGTGTAAGAATTTTAACTGGTCGACTTCATGACGACCACCTTGGAGTAGTACCAGAGCCGTCTGCATTACAATGAGAAAGCTTAAGTCTCTTCTATGGGCATATCGCTGCGCCAACATTAATATCGAAGGATTAAAAAAACATTATGTTTTCCACTAGAACTATGGTAGGCGCTTTCTTCTTGTCTAACTTTTAAAATGTCGAGTGCGATCTTTTATGAGTCTCAGTCAGTCATTTCTGGTGCTGGTGCTGCAACTGTAACAACAAATTTATTCTCTAATTTTATGTGCGTTCTGTATCTGTTTAAAAGGCACTTACTGTCCGTTGCATTACATATTTTGTTTTAATTGAGTTACTCTCTACCAGATGATAACACTTTGATGATTTGGACAGCATAAAAAGAAACCGACAGACAAAGGGCAACGCAAAGCTGTTGTCACAGCAAAGAAGTAGATCCAATAGGCTGTGTCCTTCGGGAATGTCCGATAGTTGGAGACATAACAAGTGCCATTACGTAAGATTTCAGCGATAAACACGACAATGAGAAAATTAATTTAAGACTGTTCTTATATTTCAAGTAAAAAAGTTCTAAATTTATCCCAAGAACACGGAACGAAACCACGTCAAACTGAAAATGAAATATTAGATTGATACGTTATTTCAAACTCGACTTGCAACGGTTCACTTCCGTTTTCATCAATTTTAACTATAATGAATGAATAAATTAAATATTAAGTACAATGCGCTTTTCGAAACGCCGTTGCGATTTTCGTGAAAAGCATATTATTTAAATAAAACGTCTGACTCACTGGACATTCACCAACCAGAAAATGGAGACAATCCCAATGATGATGACCGGCTTGCTGAATGAGCTGTATTAGCCGTAGAGCCCAAAGTACGACATAAATAAATTTCAGTTAGGCTGTGGAATAATTTTCAGTGTATCAAACGAAAACTCTTCTTCTGATTAGTCGGTACCTTCGAGAATTACGGATAAGCGTAAGCCGACTGGCCCCGGAGTATCGTAAGCAGTCAGTTGACAAATGTGGCACCATATGTTCACTGAGCAACCAATGACAATGAATTTTTATGAAACGTGCTGTGCCATACGCGCGAAAGAAATCCAGGATAGACGTTTGCTAAATTCCTACTCGAGACGGAAGTTGTACTTCCATGAAGCAGTCATAAGCGGTCGATGTGAACATTTATGTGCGTGGTCCTAATTTCTTCCTCAGACCTGAGACGACGCCACACAACAGCTTTGCCAATGCGAACCGCAAGAGAGCATACATTTTCCTCCCAAAAACCATGTGCTACCTGGGACTAGCCGAGCGTCGAACCTTCCGTTTGGCAATTTAACAATCGTGATACCGAATCACACTAGGCATCGTAAACAAATAGCCAAATGTGAACTTCCAAAGTTCGTGGCACTTACTACCATTCATGAATACAGACAATACCGACAGTTACGACTACTCGATTGGAACGTGCTGAACATCTGAATTAGGTTGACAGCGGTACCGTCGCTCAACAAAATTAACTGTCAATGAGAAACGTAGCTCTACACGCCATAGACTTGTGAGCGTTCTTCGTTCACTGAGCTTTCTCGTATTTCATATCTTGCTTCCCAAGAAGAGTGAGAATTATTAAATATCGGTTTGTAATTGTTGGTAACTAGTGAGAAAAAAAGTTTCTAATACCCAAAACACAAAAATGTCTGACTAGCACTTGTGCAACATCCAATGTAATTTATACATACTTTAATCACCACCCTGTAGGAGTATTGTTGAAATCATGAGAATTAATGATTCGGATGACAGTTCCCATAACAATTGATTACTATATGTATCACCAACAAGTTTTCAACTTCAATGCTATTTTGTCGAAAACTGATAGTCTGAGACTGCGGCTGCATGAAAAATACAGGTAGATTCTTGCAGAGAAGGTAACAGCAGCCAGACACTTTTTATAATGCTGTTTATTCACATAAATAGCGCTGTTACCGGTTTCGAACCGACAGGTTCAGCATCAGACGGGCTGTTCATTAAGATAAATTTCTGTTATAGTTTACTTTGGTTCTCATTTTTCATTCCCCCTTGTAGTTAACATTTCTTCGGGTGGTGGGGCCCTACAGCCAAAACGTGATGTGAGAAATTGTCTATTTAATTGTAACTGCGCCACATAACTATTTCAAACAATGTAACAAAGTTATGGAAGTGAAAATGGTTTAGTTACTAAATCGAAAACTCCACGCCGACGTACGTAATTAAATCACTGTTACTTTAATAATTTGTTTACATTGTTTGAAATCGTTATGATGCACAATTACAGTGAAATAGACAATTTCTCACATGTTTTGGTTGCAGCGCTCCAACACACCAAATAATTTTCACTAGTTGGAGGGGGGAGTCAAAAATGAAAACTAAAGTACATTACAATAAAAATGTAGCTTAAAGGGAATAAGCCATCTGATGATTGACCTGTCAATCCGAAATCGGAGACGGCGCTGTTTATGGGAATAAATAGCTTTCGTTGCTTTTATCTTCTCTGCAACAATCAATCTGTAACTATTTAAAGTGTATAATTAATGTAAGACTTTTCAGAACCTGTGTCCATTACTTCCCACATTATCCCTAGATAGAATATTACGAAAATAAATTCTAGCGTACTGACTCCGGAAGTCTCTTACTTCAGTCCTGCGCATTCGGATCTCAGTACTGACATTTCTCAACTCGCAAAGTCGTTAAGTGGCGCACTTTAGGGGTTTGTTTGCCCTTGTTGCTGGTGTGAAGGTCGCTGACTGGGCTGGCCTACAATGCTACCGGTTCACGGACCTGGGAACGAGCGAGGGGGAGGCTGATTGATAAGACAGCCGAGCCCCTATTGTACTCGGCGGTTGCGGAGTTTGCAAAGGTAATTGAAACTATGTCTTACCTTCCCTTCTCAAGGTAGGAAAAATACCTTCACTCTAGCCCTGTGACAGAACTGACATCTTTTTGACAAGAAGAACACAATATAACACTAAATGAAAAAAGTAAGCCCGATGTTATTGACTGCTAAAGTGGTTGATTACTTTCCGTCAAACAGTTTTAGTACATTCACACATTGACGCAAGATGAAGGTAAAATAGCGAAGTTATCGTTAAGGAAATGGAAATCTCTACACTACACCTCCAAAACCATCAACAATTATTTATTTAGATATTTGCAGCATTTCCGAGTGGAATAACTACTTACACTTTTCCATTAAGGTACAAAGCCTCTGTAAATTATCAGCAGGAACTCACTAATTTCGTTCAATAGTCAGATGTGCCGAGCAAATAGTAATGAAACATGTAGCGAACTAACCAAAGTCACATTCAGTGGGACATTTGTACTGTGCGTACGTGTAAGAATGCAACGTCACCTCTATAAACTACGTATCCCTAGGACTCCGTTGACTGCGTGTTCACAAAAACTTACGCCAAGCCGTAGATTATTGTCGACTAACTTTTCAGTAATAAGACAACATTTGCTTATTGTCTTGCTCCAGCATAAATGTGTTGAATGTACTACAAAGAACAACACTTCACATTAATCGACATATATTTAGATGATATACCAAAATGTCCCTCGCTTTTACCCTGTTAGTCACCAGATGAAAGGCATTGGGGAACTAATGTGATACTTCCGTTACAGTTTTTGTTATTGAGATAACGGCACCCGATATTTCAGTAGCTTGTACAAGAAGATACCATTCAATTGATCCGCAGTGCTGTTATGGGAAATGCCATATTACCACCTGTTATGAACCAAAGGGATAATGAAATTTAACACTACAGTACCAAATATATCAGAGATGTTGCATTTTTTGAAAATAAAAACCTTCAACGAATATCTTTTAACATTCGTAATATTTTCGTACACGCATCATAATCAGTAAACAGTAGGTAACAGCAACATGTGGCATGATGAGGCCCTCTGCACTACTTGTGTTGAGCCATTTTCCGTAATGTTTCGTTCCATCTTCAGGTGCGTAAGTAATAATCTCCTAGCGTTACGGATACAGCATAAAGATAATGAAAATTAACACTAAAACGTCCTAAATATCAGGAGAAACTCCGACGAATACATGTCAAGCACTGCCGTGGATAAAAAATAAACTTTGGATCCAACTAAACGCAAAATTTTAGAGATAGACAATTTTTTCAAATTCCTAAGGTGTTCAATAAACCGATTTTCCGTCTGAAACGTCTCGAAAAAGAATTTACCTTCGCGTTAATTTCAAATGGTTCAAATGGCTCTGAGCACTATGGGACGTAACTTCTGAGGTCATCAGGCCCCTAGAACTTAGAACTACTTAAACCTAAGTAACCTAAGGACGCCACACACATCCATGCCCGAGGCAGGATTCGAACCTACGACCGTAGCGGTCGCGCGGTTGCAGACTGTAGCGCCTAGAACCGCTCGGCCCCACCGGCCGACGCGTTAATTTCGCTAATCCTCTTCTCTCATGCACAGTAATCAAAGGCGATATCTACGTATCAAGCTGTATGTACAGTAACAAATTGGGTAAAGACATTCATCGACAGAAAATCAGAGCGCTTTGCTAGACTGTCTTGTTAAATAAAAGATCTGCCTCTCAGTGGGCTAGTTACAACTTAACGTGGGAAATGATTCACTGTTACTGAGGGAAAAAAAACTGCAAGAGTTTAAAGCGAAGAACTTCTGACAAGGCAACGAACATGGCATTTATGAAATAAAAGTAAAACCGCTGGAGTAAATGCACTCTTCCCTATAATAATATTTCTTACGCTGTACATACTTACATCGCAACACGTAATTCGTTTCTTTGAGCTCAGTAACAAACGTCAAGAAAATCACTTTCAGCCCATAATTATACGTGAAATCAGTTATGTTTAAAAAGCCACGTGAAGAGAATTATTTCTGGACACTATGTAATATACACAGTAAAGAAGTTATAGCTATAATTCACTATAAAAGCCGTCTCGAAAAGAGGAACAAAATAAATGGAAGCACTAGTTTACAGCAGAAAACACTCGGACCCTTCGACAAGACAGGAAAAAAATTTGTATTCTGCAACACTCTTCAGGACAGATTTTGAAGACAACATCTGTGCCTCGAACGATATGTATGCATTCATTCGCACGTTTCTTTCTTGCTTTCCTTTTTCAATCTGGATTAACGCCAAGGAAAGCGAAATGAGACGTACGTTATTCCTAGAATTGAAGATACTCAAATATAAATATACATGCCAAAGAAAGACTACCTGAGACGTTACGTAAGTATGCTTTTCTACGTGAATGAAACGCTGAATAATAAATTTACCAACGGAACAGAAGCAGAAAGATATAACGCTCGAAAGATGCAGAGATATTACTGGCAAACACCTCGTGCTATTTTAGCATAAAACACGCCTATTCACCTGGCGTCGTAAGTCGCGAGATCTCCTTACTCATCTGACGGCTGAGTCTTAAGTCGCTGAGAAACGCACGAAATAGATTCGAATCTTACCTCAGGACTCGAAGGATCGATCACCGCATTCTCTTCATTGGGTCCGGACGTTGCCATCTCAGATGCTACCCGTCTCGTAGTCGTCAGCAACAAATTATGGAAGCCGATTCACCTTAAAACACCTAAGACTGCCTTGACGTATCTCCAACAACCACAGATAGCCAGAGAATGACTTCACAAGCTGCGCGCCTCCTGCCTGTGGAGCGTTGAATGTAAGACTGTCGCAATCTTCAACAAAAGGATGGTACTAACCCTAGCCACAGACACTGTGTATGGATAGGGTAGGGGGAAGGGGTGGGGAAGGGTGGGAGGGGGTGAACTAGACTCGAGGCAGTACCTGGAAGGCTCGCAGGCTGGGACCAAGGGTGGAAAATGAGTCATCAGGAATTCAAACCAGTGGTCTCAACTTTCTCAGGCCTTATTGACACCTATCCCGCAAATGGAGTGGTTACGACATTAGAATAGAACCAGGATCTCGTTATGGTCATTCCAAAGGTTTCGACTCCAATCTCCACTACCCATGTTCGGTTCTCATTGTGACTTAAAATCAAAATATCAGAGGAAGAAATATGCAGTTTCCGAATAAATCACAGACTTGTATTTAGCTTGAGGTGTTTCAGGAACACATTTATGCCACAACTGATTTACATCCGTAATACATAACGAGAATGCATTTAAAACTAGAGAGATGAACTCTTAATTGTCTAAGCGAAATCCTACTCGTATCTGGAAATCTTTTACAAGTGAGTCACTAGTGAGCATTGTGCGTACTGACATGCTGTGATACATTTGAACTTATTTGTTACGGCGAGAAATCTGACAATAGACTTACGCCAGGCTTGAATTGTTTTTTATGCTGAAATCCGCATACTTGGCTTTGGAGCTTTTCTGCGAATAAACGGCTCATCATGCCTGACTGTTCTTCACATCAGATCAACTTCTGTTTATTGAACACATGAAACATAAAACTGTCTCTGTGTATTGCCGGCTTTATTGTAACCACAACCACCTTCAGCACTATCAAGTGATAAAACAAGGATAAAAATCCTAACTTTGCCCAAAGGGACCAACAGGCTGCCGAGTGATCCTCAGCCCACATGTGTCACTGGATGCGGATACGGAGTGGCATGTGGTCAGCACACCGCCCTCCCGGCCTTACGTCAATTTACGAGACCGGAATGACAATATTATTTAAATAGGAACTGACAGCAGAAACAGTACTCACCAAAAGCTGAATATAATAAAATGAACCAGTGATACAATATTACTACCATGTAGTTACATTTTTCCTTTCTGAGTCGTCATTCTGCTGACTGGTCTGATTTTACCCATCACGAAATATTCTCCTGTGTCAGACTCTTCGTATTAGAGCAGTACTACCACTACGTCCTCAACTGCGTGAATGTATTCCTATGTCTGTCTTCCCCTACATTTTTACCTTTTACAACTCTTTCTAACACCTTGGTCGTTATTCACTAATGTCTTAACGCATGTCGTATTATCCTGTCCCTTCTCGTTGTTTGTTTTCCTTACGCTTCTTTCAAACAAAAATGTTCGAATGTGTGTGATATCTTATGAGACTTAACTGCTAAGGTCGTCAGTCCCTAAGCTTACACACTACTTTAACCTAAATTATCCTAAGGACAAACACATACACCCATGCCGCGCGGCTTACGCTCCTTTCTTAGCCGATTCAGCGGAGAACGACCTCATTTATTAAATTATCAGTCCTCTTTATTTTCAACATTCTTCTGTAATACCAGGGGTGAAACGGCTCTATTGTCTTCTTTTCCTGTTCTCCCACAGTCCCCGATTCACCACCAATACAATGCTGTGCTAAAATGTACATGCTCAGAAATTTCCTCAAATCAAAGCCAAGGTCTGATATTAACAGACGTCTTTTGCCCACATTAGTAAAAAGCTACTCCAACTAAGTACATGAGACGCCAAAATTTTACTAAGTGAACTGGCTACATGTGGATGTACACGTGACAGAAGAAATCGCTGAGCGTTGTGAAATAGTAGTAGCGTCACAAGATGACAAATCAGCTGACGAAGATTTGAGATGTTTAAAGAAAAACCCATCACTATAGACTTTTCTTCCGTGACAAAATGATATACTTTAGTGAACTAATGCTTTCACATCTAACGAAGCTGCTGAAGATCTTGCTTTAGTAATTAATGCTTCTGATGAGTAGAAATTTAGCACTCGATGTTAGATGAATTGCGAACTGATGTCTTATGTTACATCCTGTAAAACAAGAATATGAAGAACCTATCGTAACCACTTTTTAACAGATTTCCGACAGACTTACACCGCCACTTGATGCAGTCGTGTGCGTTAATAAAAGGGATGTGAGGTAACACTAGCCATGTTATTGTATTAACATCCTTAACACCCGCGGACGTTGGCATCTACGCAGACTTCCGTCCGCAAAATAATTATTACTGCGAATGTTCGCAGCTATATTAGTATACTCGCAGAAATCTAGACAGCTGTTCGGTGACTGTTTTAGGAGGAAACTGTCATGAGTGGAGAAGAGACATTATTGAATACTGTAAGGTGAAAATGAAGGGCGATCAAAATAAGAGAGAAATCGAAAAGGGTATCTAGAATTTTGTGGAAACCCTAATCTTAATATTAAATAGAAAATAATAAAATTGTACGAAACGAGGCCGGACATTAGAAATTTGGGTACAAGTAAAATATGGCAAACAGGAGAGTCCGATAAAATACCGGCAGTGTTTAGGTGTGCAAATGGGAGTGACAAATTTAGCTCATATATTATTTGCGGTGCACGTGTTCAAAGTAATAAAACCAACGTGTGCTTTGTCAGTCCTCTTTTCTGAAGATGCTTGATTCAACATGTCAGTGAATGTAAACTCTTCCTACTGGAAGTACATTCCAGCCCATTTTCCTAACAGCCCATTCTCCGTGTTGTTCATCAACAGACTCTGTAAAAAATCGACGATACTTTACTCCGCCACGACAATTAACTACGCTCATTTATTTGTTATTCATTTTTGCCTAAGACCACATACGCGGCATCATTGTCTGTTCAGACTCACTGCAACGTCGTCCTCGGACGATTTGAATACGTCACATACAGTGGTTGGACAAAATGATGGGAACGACATGAGCAATGCATAATGTAACATATTTGCACACGCTAGCCAATTCTGCACGTTGCGCTGTTGTAATTCATCACAAATGGCATCTGTACAATGCCTTCAATACGTTGGAAGCGTCAGCTGCGGTTAGAACAGTGTCCTGAGTAGCTGTGAGTGCATTATGTACCAGTTAGGTGAACTCGATTGAGGGCAAATTGTTGGTGTTCGTATGGAAGGTGCTTTCGTAAACAAGGCAGGCGAAGTGTTTGGTGTTTCAAGAGCCATCTATGTACGATTTATAGCGCATGCAGTGCAAGTGGAAAAACATCTACTAAATCAGAACACGGATGAAAGTGTATGTTGAGTGATCGTGAGCGATTGTCTATGAACATGATTGCGCGAAAAATAAAATAACGATAGCTGCAGAAGTCACTGCAAACTGAATGTCGCACTCACGGACCCTGGCAGCTCCATAAGCAAGGAACTGCAGGGCGTGAGAGTATTCCGAGCGGCTCATCAGTGATAAAAATGCCCGTAACAAGAAAGCGTGGTGCCGAAGCTATGAAATGTGGACTATGGAATAATGAAAAAGTTTTTTGGCCGAATGTGTCTGGCTACCCACTGTTCCCGACTTCTGGCCGAGTTTACGTCGCAGGAGTGTAAAGTGACGTGGGTTCGGCAATGACTTGGAAACTCATAACGTATGTAAATTGAAGGTGGTGGGGGGAGAAAGGAAAGGAAAAAAGAAAGAAAAGAAAAAATGAAAGGGACTACTGATGTCAGTTACATCGGGACATTACTCGGAAAGAACACGCATTCATGTTTTATCACTGTATTCCTTTGGCCCGATGGTTATTCGGCAAGATCACATTACCGCCAAGCATTACGTGACCATTTCGACTGAACAATTGTTTGTTCCCTAATGGTGATAACGTGTTCCAAAGCGACAGAGACACTGTTCTCGAAGCTCGCACGTCCAGGACCAGGATTACTTTCCTGTGTACGGTGCTGAACTATGGTATTTTCCCTTGCCATCTGAGTCACCAAATCTCAACATTAATGTGTCTTTGTGGTCTGCTTTGGAGAAAAGAGTGAGCGATTGTTATCCACTTCCATCCTCGTTACCTACACGTGCTACCATTTTGAATTTTTGCTGTAAGAGCCCCCTTGAAAACATCAAAGGGACTGTTTATTTAACCGTCCCAAAATACCTGGAAGCTCATCAGAATGCCAACGGGTATGCTACACCATGTTAGGCATGGCAATGTGTTTTTGTAGTTTCCGTATGTTGTCCAACGTCTGTAGTAACTCGTCAACAGTAAAGCCACGGAGAGTCGCGCGCAGCTACCTATAATACTAGCACCAGTGAGTTGTGAAGAGCACAGTTTAGAATTTTTGTACATTAACAGCAAGCATCCACCAATCGCACCAGATCCAGATATTAACTAAGTCAACCATAATATTTGTGCAGTTTTTATCACGTACTATTTTATTATAGGTAGCTGCTTTATCTGCAAAAGTCTGTGTGTGCTAATGTCATTGTCAGACAGGTCTTTATTATATTAAAAAATGAACGAAAGTCCCATTATAATCCCATGGCAGACGGTGGAAGTTATACTTTTGTCGACGATTCTCTATCCAAAATAACACGCACGGTGAGAGAAATGCGCGAATAAGGATTCGCGGAATCCATGCCGACTTGGAACGAGGTCTTCTGTTCCAGACACGCCGAGTATGTTTGAGTTCAGCTTATGTTTTACGAGTTTACTATACATGTGTATCATTGAGACTGGATCACATCTGCTAATCGTCTTCTCGACAGGTGTGACTTGTGTTTTCTGCCAATAATTGGGCACAGTTTGTGATCGGGGCCCCTACGGTATTTTATTATTAAAACTGGAGCTAACTCAGCTGCAAATTCTGTATAATTTCTGAGCCCATAGGGCTCCGAACACTTATTTATACCGAGTTTGGGTGTTTTGCAGCACAACTGCACTAAGAATTGCATAACTCATATTTGCAGTGATGAAAGAATTAAAATGAGGCAGTAATCCAGCATTCTTAGTGAAGGAACGTCTGGTAACTGAATCCAGTATTTATGGTTTTGCTTTGCTACTTTAAAATTTCCGTTCCTGTGTCATCCATTAGTGTCTGGACAGTAATTTCAGGGCTACGCTATTGACAACTTTAACAGATGATTACAATTTCCTTGGGTTTTGTGGGAGATCCTGCTACGGTGTTCACTGAAGGTTTCACGCATTTTCCTTTTAACAGCCGAAAATGATTCGCTCCGTACTCTCGTATCTATAGCCTCATGTTTTGTTTTAGAGTCAGGCAGTGGTCACTTTTCATTAGAAGTTTTTCATGGAGACTGTGTACCATGGAGGATCCCTCTGTTCACAAAAAGTTCCAAATAGGGACATACACTCCTGGAAATTGAAATAAGAACACCGTGAATTCATTGTCCCAGGAAGGGGAAACTTTATTGACACATTCCTGGGGTCAGATACGTCACATGATCACACTGACAGAACCACAGGCACATAGACACAGGCAACAGAGCATGCACAATGTCGGCACTAGTACAGTGTATATCCACCTTTCGCAGCAATGCAGGCTGCTATTCTCCCACGGAGACGATCGTAGAGATGCTGGATGTAGTCCTGTGGAACGGCTTGCCATGCCATTTCCACCTGGCGCCTCAGTTGGACCAGCGTTCGTGCTGGACGTGCAGACCGCGTGAGACGACGCTTCATCCAGTCCCAAACATGCTCAATGGGGGACAGATCCGGAGATCTTGCTGGACAGGGTAGTTGACTTACACCTTCTAGAGCACGTTGGGTGGCACGAGATACATGCGGACGTGCATTGTCCTGTTGGAACAGCAAGTTCCCTTGCCGGTCTAGGAATGGTAGAACGATGTGTTCGATGACGGTTTGGATGTACCGTGCATTATTCAGTGTCCCCTCGACGATCGCCAGTGGTGTACGGCCAGTGTAGGAGATCGCTCCCCACACCATGAAGCCGGGTGTTGGCCCTGTGTGCCTCGGTCGTATGCAGTCCTGATTGTGGCGCTCACCTGCACGGCGCCAAACACGCATACGACCATCATTGGCACCAAGGCAGAAGCGACTCTCATCGCTGAAGACGACACGTCTCCATTCGTCCCTCCATTCACGCCTGTCGCGACACCACTGGAGGCGGGCTGCACGATGTTGGGGCGTGAGCGGAAGACGGCCTAACGGTGTGCGGGACCGTAGCCCAGCTTCATGGAGACGGTTGCGAATGGTCCTCGCCGATACCCCAGGAGCAACAGTGTCCCTAATTTGATGGGAAGTGACGGTACGGTTCCCTACGGCACTGCGTAGGATCCTACGGTCTTGGCGTGCATCCGTGCGTCGCTGCGGTCCGGTCCCAGGTCGACGGGCACGTGCACCTTCCGCCGACCACTGGCGACAACATCGATGTACTGTGGAGACCTCACGCCCCACGTGTGGAGCAATTCGGCGGTACGTCCACCCGGCCTCCCGCATGCCCACTATACGCCCTCGCTCAAAGTCCGTCAACTGCACATACGGTTCACGTCCACGCTGTCGCGGCATGCTACCAGTGTCAAAGACTGCGATGGAGCTCCGTATGCCACGGCAAACTGGCTGACACTGACGGCGGCGGTGCACAAATGCTGCGCAGCTAGCGCCATTCGACGGCCAACACCGCGGTTCCTGGTGTGTCCGCTGTGCCGTGCGTGTGATCATTGCTTGTACAGCCCTCTCGCAGTGTCCGGAGCAAGTATGGTGGGTCTAACACACCGGTGTCAATGTGTTCTTTTTTCCATTTCCAGGAGTGTATTTACTCAGTGCTTGTCAGTTGAGTATCTGCCACTAGTATGGTGGCGTCCGACTAGCAGATAGCTGAATCGAATCCCCTCTGTGGAAGAAATTGACGCGACCTGTAAGAGACAACGACAGAAGTCGCGTACAGTTGTCGATCGCAGCTAGTAGATAAATCTATAAATTATAGAGCGCAGCAATCAGTCGTCCTTTTTTTTGTAGTTTTTATTTGACAAATCCAGATTTCGGCTAATGCCTAGCCATTATCAATGCGCTATGTCTAGTCTCGATACATGTCACTTCCCTGTTAGGGCATCAATCACAGTTCTTTGAATACTCAGTGAGGATTTGTCAAATAAAACAAAGAAAGGACGACTGATTGCTGCGCTCTATAATTTATGAATAATATTTATAATTTATGAATAATATCACAGTCGCCCACTTTCCCAATGGAAGGTAACTTGATAGATCAATGTCCTAATCTCTTTTCAGTGACCCAAAGAAAAATAGAAATTTAACATTATGACAATGAAATGAATACCCCTAGCTGCATACAGGCGTTGATATAAGTAAACGGGGACAGTTGAAAATGTGTGCCCCGACCGGGACTCGAACCAGGCATCTCCTGCATACATGGCAGACGCTGTATCCATTTTTTTTTTTCATTTTGTTCGATATAATTCGTTGTGTTTGGTCTGGGCGGACGTCACAAGACATCCGTTCAAGTTGATCGTTGATGCCTTGACTCAGTTTTTTCATTATAGAGAGCACGCAGCCTTCTAACCGAACACGCTTTTTTTGTTCGTTATTGATGTTTGTATTTGGTCGTTGCGGACGTCATATGACATTCGTTCAAGTTCGTTTGTTGATCCTTCCACTCAGTTTTTTATTACAGAGGCCAACCAGCTCTCTGACCCAACACGCTGAGCTACAGTGCCGGTATCCATCTGAGCCACCGAGGACACAGAGGACAGTGCGACTGCAGGGACTTATCTCTGGCACGCCTCCCGTGAGCCCCACATCTCCAACTTACTGTCCCCAAACTACATTTGTAGTGCCCCTGCCCACTATACTCATTACTCGCGGCTTTACTGCCGATTCCCGTAAGAGTTCGGGCACTGTTTGTGCATCCGCACAGAAGAATATGGTCAAGTGGTAGGTGAGCCTTAACTATATACGATGGGATCTGTTCTTTCAGACATGTGCGAAAGAACAGATACCATCTTCATATATATTTAGCACACTCAACACGAAACTTAAAACATCTGCAGCTATGTCTTTTGCGTTTAATTTAGTTACGCAACTATCTTCTGTATTTAATCACACAATCTTTAAACATAAAATGTTGCATAAATAAATTGAATTCAATGCAGATGGCTGCAAGTGTTCAGAATTCTCATTTCATAGTGAATACCGTGAGTCCCTGTAAGCGTCTACTACGAGGATGGACATAGGAAGATTAGGGTTATCAGTCCGCCGAAAGCCGGCATTAATCCCGGAGGTTTCCCAGGGTGCTATTCGAGAAGAGTACGTTATACCGGAACCTAATGCAACCTTTTGTCAGAAGCACAATATTTTTGTGTAGCAGTGCAACGGGAAATGGCGCGAAACAAATATCGACGGTAGTGAACCTACGAGACTGTAGGCGGTAACAGGACGCAGAATATGAAGTAAGACAGACCCCAGCTATCTTTACGAAAGTGGCCTCCGCTCTTTGCACACGTGGATTGGAGATCATTAACGAGAAGATAGCGAAGTCCCGTTAGACGCTGGCGGGGGGTGGGGGATACGGTGTATGTGGAAATAGCGCCAGGAGGAGAGCTTCGTTCTCAGCTGAGCAGCGATATGGAGAGCAGCTCAGGAGCCGACAGCTTTGTATATGGATAAAGTATGGAACCAGAAACAACCACACTTTTTAGGCAATAAGAAATCATTCCTAATCTTAATTGCTGTATACTTAATTTGTAGCCTATGATCTAATGCTATTTTCCCTCCTCCGAGCAGTTTATATAGTACGACAAACAGACAACTCCACCATAAAAATCAGAGCAAGCACTTCGAGAAAAACCTTATTTGGGAATAGAAATAACTTTTACAGTGTAAAAGCCGGCCGGAGTGGCCGAGCGGTTGTAGGCGCTACAGTCTGGAACCGCGTGACCGCTACGTCGCAGGTTCAAATCCTGCCTCGGGCATGCATGTGTGTCATGTCCTTAGATTAGTTAGGTTTAAGTAGTTCTAAGTTCTAGGGGACTGAGCACCTCAGATGTTAAGTCCCATAGTGCTCAGAGCCATTTGAACCATTTTATGATGTAATTAGTGGAATTGCTGCCAAAGTAAAAGCAGAGCGCTACTTCAAAATGAAGAGGGACTTACTGGTTAGTAACTATAAAAAAAAGTTGTAGACGAGATCCGCTTCTCTGAATGCTACGTTCAAGTAGTAACTCAGGACGCTAGTGGGTGCGACATAATAAAATGGCTTTCACGTTGAATAGTGTGGTATGTTCACTGCACTGTTGTCCCCTGTAAGCGTATAACAGTTACTAAGCACAGTTGCTTCATATTAGGTAGATATACTTATTAAACCAACGGCCTTGCCGTCAAATCGATAGAGTTAGCGTTGTCGGGCGTGATTAGTACTTCGATGGGTAACCTTTCGGGTTTTTTTCAAGTGGGGGTTCACCCAGACCTTGTGAGGCCAGTTGAGGCGCTCCACGAGTGACAAATAGCTGTTCCGGTCACGAAAGCTGATAGCTAACAGCCGGGAGAGCGGTGTGCTGGCCATATGCCTCTCCACACAGTGTTCAGTGGCGCCTTCGGCGATCGGTCAATACCGTTGGGCCTTTCAACGCCTGTTTGAACGGAGTTCAGTTTTTAGATGCATGTATTATTTCGAACAACTTGCTGCTCCTGTTTGATTTCCAAAGTAATTTCAACGGACAAAAAGTTAACACTCTTAGAAAAACGATAGATTGCCACTGACCGTAAGGATGACGCGGTGGCAGCTCATCGAGTCTGAGTAGCAATCTACCCTCTTACAATATTGATGATATTCCAACTTGAAATTTCTACTGTTCGGACAAAAATTTTGCAATACACTTGAGACATGACGCTAAGTAACGCAGGTATTAGACTTGATAATGGCCTCAGTTCGGCGAATGAGAGATCCGTCGCGTCTTCAGGTATGCCACATCCAGCAAAAGGAATTGGCTGACGATTAGATGCAGATGAGATTCCTAATTGCGGACACGTCATTTCCTATCTTGCCGTTGTAAGTAGTATCAGATGTTTTCTAGGACATTAAGATCCATTAATTTAGTCGGGACAGACGAGATGTAATAGAGTGCCCGGGGCTCGTCAAACGAGGTATCCGACCGCGAATGGTTCACAGTACGGCGTTCCACTCACAATGCTTGGCCGGAAATTAGTTGACTGCAGCAATTCCTGTCGGCTTTGAAACTGATTGTCAATGACAATGCTCGAAAGTCCTTCCAGTCACTGTTTTCTCACTTTTGTTTCTTAATCTTACTGTAAGTTTTGCAGGCTGTTCGAGATTGGGCCGATTATAGAGTCGCAGTTCTTTTCAGCCAACTTTCGGAGGAGCTGATAGTGGGGCAGACAGGGGATCCCAATGGGAATAAATGGGAGGGGGGCCTTACCACTTCCAGCATTCGTCTTAGAACGAAGGAAAATTTCCCAACAAACCTTCGTCGGAATCGACGATTGGAACCTTATTACTTTCATTCGGCCATCTTTAAGGAAGTTCTCCGAGCCGAAAACTAAATTCGTGTATGTAGGTCCTATATATGTTGTATCAGTGCATGTGTGTTACTGAACGGAGTGATGCGCCTGTGGACAGCCTTTGCCTGTCGATGTTTACCACATACAGCATTAAAAAAGTGAGTTATTAATACACTAACGGCCACGAGGCCATCGCCGGTCACACTGCAGTCGACGTGTTAAATACTCAGTACGGTAGAGGTGATCTAGTGTAGCAATGTCACCAAATATGCTGCAGTACTGGATTACAGCTCTACTATACACGCGGTAATTTTCATCTAGCTTTATGAGGAACTGAAAATAAGTAACGTAAGACAAATTTTATACGCAAAAGATATGACTCAGTAAAACCAGTTACTTTCTCAAACACAACGCAAATGTACTAACATTTATCGTAAATGCAACATTTACTGGAGCTGCAAATTATATACGTCAGCACTAAGACTGTATTTACTTGCAGACGAAATGTTCAATTCAACCAGTCTCTTTCAGTAAAATTTATCGAAATTGCGATAATGATCTTTATTTCCAATCAAGTTTTCTTGCTGACAATTGTGGTTATGAGTGTACGTGCCAGTAAGTGGGATAAAACGTATCCCCGTGGCTTGTGACAACCTAAAAGTTCATTAGTTTTGACCAATGCTTATGTATGTACGGTTCACGTATACAAGATTTGCAGCTTTGAATACAATTTTCAAAGAGGGGAAACAGCTGCCAGAGGTCATTAAGCGCACGTCGTAATACACAGAGGTCACAAACGTAATGTGCTACCTAATCCACATATACAGATGGCGGTAGCACCGCGTACACGAGACGTAGAAAGGCAGTGCATTGAAGGTGTTGTGATTTGTACTCAGGTGATTCACGTGAAAAGGTTTCCTACATGATTACGTGTGCACGACGCGAATTAAAAGACTTTGAACTCTGAACGGTCATTGGAGTTAGAAGCTATTTCAAAATCAGCAGAGTCAAGAGCGTTTTGAGAACAACAGATTTCAGGCCCCTCAAGACGGGAAACACAGTGGCGGAAGGTTTCTCTTAAAGGCCGAGAGCAGCGGTGTTCGCCAGCGCTAACAGACAAGCGACACTGCGAAAAATGAACGCCCCTCTTTTGGGGGACCGGACCGGACCGGGTTCTCTGGTTGAACCAATCGTTGAGTGGAAATGGTACTGTTCGGGTACTTGGAGACCATTTGCAGCCATTAATTGACTTCATGTTCCCAAACAACGATGTCATGTCACAGGGTCACAATTGTTCGTGATTGGTTTAAAGAGCATTCTGGGCAATAAGAGTGACTGACTTTGGCACCCGGAGCGTTTGACATGAATCCCGTCGAAAATTTATGCGACGATGTGATTGTTCGTGCACAACATCCTGCACTGACTAAATGTTCGCAGTTATGGACGCCTTCAGAAGCACCATGGCTCTGTACTACCGCAGCGGACTTCCAACGGCTTGAGTCCATGCCACGTCGAGTTCCTGCACTGCGCTGGGCAAAAGGAGATTCGACACGATAACAGGGGGTATCACGTGACACTGTCGCCAAAATGTAATGTATGGAGGAGTCCTGCGCAACAGCGAGCATATGGCCCCCAATAGTTTTCGGAAACAGTTATTTTGCTTGGTCGAAAATATAATTATATCTGTATGGATCATACTCTCTGATTTTTATTTAATAATTGGTATGGTGTTACCATTGGCGTGGTCTCTCTATGGAAATGCTCGTCGTGACAAAGTTGACAGACGACATTCTACAAGGAGAGGCTAGCAGTCGAGTTCTGCGTCCAGTATTATTTGCAACCTACTTGGAAGACTCATGGCAAAACGCCTCATACGCATTTGTGCTTGCTACATTTATTTACTGTATCTCATGTTGATCTACTTACTACCACATTGACTGGCTGTCTGGTCGTGTATTTCAGGCATTTGTCAGTGTGAGTTTACCCTGATTCTCAAATATTGTAATTCAAATTATGATGTTATAACTGTCGTACACACTACGCTGTGCCGTAGGTTTTTAGTTCTTGCACATAAGATCATGATGTACAGTGCCATATGGTTGTTTCAGTGGAGATGTCCTTTGGAAATTAGAGATCTGGAAGTTTTCCCAGCGTAAATGAAGGATACAGTGAACAGTATTACTGAGGGTAGCGGTCTGTGCAGTGTGAGCTCTAATGTTAATGTTGAAAAAACGTTCTCAGGATGGAGGGCAGTGTTCCTTGGTGCCTCACTGACAATCATGCGAATTTTGTATGTTGAAAGAGGCAGTAAAATGCACTCATAAAGAAACACTGTTAGTAGTGATTCAATATTTCATCTGCTGATTCACTGTTTTTTAACTAACAAGCGGACAGCGTCTACTAGTCATCACCAGTTTCATCCAGATTTATGGTATGTGCAGCGTAAAGACCACAGAACTGTAGTTCGGGGGGTCGTGCAGTCGAGTCCATAAGCAGTCGTTTTTGTTTTATTTTCAAGTTTTACGTTACTTACACGGCAAATAAACCGAAGAAATGTTCAGTATATTAGTAAATGAATTCAAAGCAGCTCATCAGCTGAAAACGAAGATAATTTTACTCAGACTTTTACCATGATTTCGACGGATGTAAAGCAGTTTTCTTCAGAAAAACTGCTAACAGAATTTCACATTGGAAATTCAAATAATGAAGCGATATAACATTTGTCCAATGAAATTGTGGTCAGCGCACATCAGTGTACACGTTATAAAATATGCTGCCCTCTATGATAAGGGCTCATCGAGTAAAATAGTTAAAATCCAGAAATAAAACCAATCAAAATCTCAGCTATGGATTTTGACTGTTTTACGTGACAAACCCTGACCATAGGTGCCAGCATATTTTATAATGTATCAAGTGATGTTCGCTGACAGCATATTTTCATTGGGTAAATGTCAAATCGCTTAATTATTTGGGGCTCCAGTATGAAACACTGTTACAGATTGTTTTCTGAAGACGGGTTTACATTCGTCGAAACCATGGCAAAAAGCTGAATAAAACCACCTTACGTTGCAACTGGCAGGCTGCTTTGGATTCATTGGCTGATTAACCGCTGCTGAAGCACAGCCATGTTCAACATATTGATATTCAGTATATTGTATTTATTAATATCTTCATGAAAGGCATGAAAAGGAAACGTAAAGGAAAATTTGGCATTGCAAACAAATTTCGAAGAAGGGACTGTACTTACAGCGTCCCCGTAGACTCTGTAGTTAACTTTCCAAGAAGTGATTCTAAGCCGTGCAGGACTTCGTATCCCGTTAGTTTCATGTTGACCTTCAAGGAGCCCTCGGCATCTGCACGCGAAGAATGGGTTTTCCCGATGCAGGTAAAATCGGCCCCATCGGACGTTGGGCACAACGCTTACTTCAGCTATGCATCTCGTTCGTTTGCTAGCTGGCTCTCGACTCCCTTTCAAGTCTTTTAATTACGTGTTAATAACTGTATTGACAATTATATTGGTTCATTTGGAATGCAACTTAAAAACTGGAAAGAAAAGAATTTCGGAGAGGGGCTCGACTCTAGCACCCTCTAATTACCATTCTGTAGTCTTTTCGTTGCTTCGAAAGCTACCTGGAAGTTACGATAACATAAATGGCTCATGCCTCACCCGATCCGCACCAGAAACGCTACTTTCTCTAGACGCCTAGCCATCTAGAGCTCCCACTTCTGCACTTGTACATCTGGCCAACCCCTGCATATACCGTAAAATTGGACGAAATCTGTGATGAGAAGGTGCGGTCCCCTTTTGAGTTAAAGATTTTATTCAGGTTTGCCACTGTGCTAGTTTCCGAAGTCTATGTCAATGTTTTAGATTGGCGCTAAAGCTCCAGTTGCTATGTTAAAATCGTTCTCTCTCTTCAGACGTGAGCAGCCTTCATTTCCCACAAAGACGCTAAAAAAAAAAAAAAAAAAAAAAAAAAAAAAAAAAAAAAAAAAAAAAAACGCTGCGTTGGATGAGAATAAAACGACTTAGCTAGTTACGAAAATAAATTAAAATTCCTTTAAGTGATTGGTTACACTAACTTGCAGGTGTAATTCATTTAATATACAGCAACAATAAGTAATAATTGCTATTTCTGGGTCATTCAACACGAGAAAAATTGACGCAATACATTCTTGAAAATTTCTCAACATACTTCAAATTCTCGGGTCGTGGATATTGAACATTCCATATACAATGCAAGAAATTCCCTTGCAAGAAGTTCATGAAATCACTTCGTTTATTCTGGTAATTGTGCGTTATTCTTTTGCTGAGCTGTTAATGGGTCTCATTTTCTTAGCCATTTGGTCATTAAATACGTCGTGGCACACAGTGTTGTATGGTCCCTAACTGCCGTGGACTTCTTGACCCGTGATCCTAGACGTGTGTACTGTCAGTACATTACTTCTGTTCGTGTATTAAGGCGCATACTCTAGAATTAACTGTGTGCCGTGGAATTCTGAATACGCACAGCATTCCACAATAAAACTTGGAACATAGCTGCTAAGGTTCAGTGACCGTGTCAGAATTATATTAGAACAAATAAGCCCTCGGTTACAAATATTAAGTCAAAATTGACCAGGTTTCGACGCTACTATTAGCGTCGTTTTCAGAATTAAACGAACTGTTCTAAAACATATTAGGTATATAATACATTAATAAAATTAAAGTTAGTACTGACTGGAAAGAGATGCAGTACTTAAAGTCACATTTTAAAAATCTAAGCCGGAAAGGCGACGTCATGAATAGTTGTAAATAAAATGGCGAGCCGCTAATGGCTGCTCGTACTTGAGTGAAAAAGGGCTGCAACAACACTGAGGTGCCCACGTTAGAAAATGTGGGCAAGTAAACATGGTGTTGCTACGAGCGCCGTCTAGTAGAGGCAGAAACAACTAGGCTACTGTACATTCAAAATTAGACGCATGAAATTGTGATGAAGCTGATTCAGGCATAACATAAGCACTAATAATAATAATAATAATAATAATAATAATAGGATGAAGTTACATATTTATCTGCTTTAAACAGAGATCCATTTTGTAACGTAAAAAAACGTCAGATATGACATACAAGAAAACAGCAAAGATTTAACAGGAAAACATTTCGGCAAACTGCATGAGGAAATCTGAATCAGAGATCAAGTAATGGCTTTATACAGCCATTGCTTTATACAGCTATCTATGACGTAAATAAAGCCCTAGAGAACAGTAAGCCTTGTGAAGTTACTGGGTTTCATGGAATCCACTCCAAATTCCTTCACAAACGGTGGAAAACGTACAAGAACGTGGCTAAGCAAATATTTCTCAGGCATCCTGCTACCAAGATATATTTCTAAAGAGCTGAAGAAATGGAAACTCATTGCACGACTGAAATCAAACAAATTAAAGAACATACTTGGAAACCACCGCCCAATAGCCCTATGATTTTATTTACAAACTCCCAGGAATAATGAATACTGGATCAGAGTTCCGATGGTCAGGCTGGATTCAGACCGCATCGTAGTTGTGTCGACCAGGTACTCAGCCTAATAACACACCCTGAGGCTGTGTTTCAGGAACAGCTGAAAACCAGTGGTGCATATGATACGGACTGAAGCGAAACTCTTCTTCATAAACTTCTCAACGTGCTACCTTGCTCACGAATAACATCCTCATCAAATAACATGCTCTGCGACAGGTCTTTCCAATTAATAACAGGGAAAAGGAGTAGTAAAATGACACCTCTAAACAATGGGCTGCCTCAAGGCTCAGTAATCGCAGTCCTGTTTAACCTGTGTATTTCGGATACGCCAGATACGAGAGCTACAAAACTTGCATATGCCGACGACATAGCCCTTGTCGCCAGCGGGGTGACTGGGTGTTGTGTGATGTCCTTAGGTTAGTTGGGTTTAAGTAGTTCTAAGTTCTAGGGGACTGATGACCATAGATGTTAAGTCCTATAGTGCTCAGAGCCATTTGAACCATTTGAACCCTTGTCGCCAGCAGTAAGTTTATGGAGGAAGGCAACATCATGATCTCGGAAGATCTTGCAGTCTTGGGGAGATACTTTTCTGACTGCAGAATAATTCCAAACAAGACAAACACTTAAGCGTCTTGCTTTCAACTCTATAATGAACAAGCACGCCCTGTGCCCCAAATGTACTTCAACTACAACTGAGTTCGCTGTAATCCCTCCCAAAATATTTACGGAAATCAGTAGACCGAATCTTATGTTTTACGAAATCTCTGGAAAACATAGCAGCAAAACTCAACGCCAGAAGCAATGTAACTCACAAATTGCGCGATACGGCTTGGTCGTTAGGGGAAGGTGGGGCAGGGAGAGGGGGGGGGGGGGGGAGGAGCTGGCGAACTCTACCACCCTCATCAAATCAGCACTTGGTCTTGCATATTTGACTGCCGAATACTGCGCTCCAGTTTGGTTGAACAGTGCCATGTGAGAAAGATTGACACCGAACTGACTAAAACAACAAGAATTAATGAATGTCTAAAAGCACTCCATTATCTTGGCTGTGTGTTTTGAGCCATGTAGCTCCTCCTCATATTCGCAGGCAGGCAAGATTAGTTGAGGAATATAACAAAAATTTAACCCATCCTTACCTTCCAATGGGTGGTTATCTGGCTGATGATGCTTTGCACGGGCTAGATTCTATATCCACCCCACCCTAATCACAACCATTAGCAGAACTACGTCTGAAGGACGTATTCAAAATTAAGTATGTATGAAGAAAACAATGAGAAGCCCTGAAACCTGCTGAAGCTCCACCCTCTATGACTCTACTTCACTACTTGCAGGAATGGAACTGCCCTACCACGTGTGTAAAACTGTCAATAGCGTAAGAACGTCCCGTAGCATATCTCGTGACTCATTCTACAAATGGGAGATAACAATCACAGACCCGCACTCGATGGAGGGCCCTGCCCATAATGCTCCAAACGTTCTAGATAGGGGGAGAGAACCGGCGATCTCCCTGGCCAAGGGAACGTTTGGTAAGCACGAAAACAGCAATAGAAATTCTCCGTGTACGGCGGCCATTATCTTTTTGAAATGTAAATTCAGGATGATTTGCCATGAATGGAAACAAAGGGGCGTAGAATATTTTCCACTTAGCATTGTGGTGTAAGGGCGCCGTGAATGACAACCAAAGAAGTTCTGCCACAAAGTTACTTCACCCCGGAGCATCACTGCTTGTTATCGGGCCGTAGGATAAAAAAAAAATAAATAAATAAAATAAAAAAAGGGCTCTGAGCACTATGGGACTTAACATCTGTGGTCATCAGTCCCCTAGAACTTAGAACTACTTAAACCTAACTAACCTAAGGACATCACACACATCCGTGCCCGAGGCAGGATTCGAATCTGCGACCGTAGCAGTCGCGCGGTTCCGGACTGAGCGCCTAGAACCGCTCGACCACCGCGGCCAGCTGTCCAGGTAATCGTCGGAAACGTCTTCATTGGTCATTGAAGCTCATTTCGAAGCGGGACTCATCACTGAAGACAATTCTACTCCAGTGAATGATATTACACACCTAATAACCCCCAGACAGCGGTAGCATACCAACCTGACTCTCGCCTGTCATATGGCTCGACAAGCAGGAGTCATAAATAACGATATGAACCACAACAGTAGTATCATCAAAGATAATTATTTCCAACGACTAGTTTCGGTGCAACTTCAGGTCTTTATGTAGCTATAATGCTTAAGTCTGGTAACTGACTTTTAGCTCCATAAATTCTTCTTTGGTAAAAAAGAAACTAATTTCATTACGGATACGGCTATGGTGGTTCGCTTTCTTTATTTATATTATCAGCCACTGTCACACGACCGCGAAAACGATGGTCTTCCACAATCATGATTGGTGGTCTGGGGGTGCCATTTCTTTTCATAGCATGACTACTTCGGTTGTCATCCGCGGTATCTTGGTCGCACAGCGGTACGTAGACGACATCCTACGCCACGTTTTCTTGCCCTTCATGGCAAGTCAAACTGGGTTTACATTTCAGCAAAATAATGCGCGCCCGCACACGACGCGAGCTTTTACTGCTGGTCTTCGAGCCTGCTAAACCTTGACTACCAAATTCGCAGAGTCTCTCTCCCAATTGAGAACGTTTGGAGCATTGTGGGCAGTGCCCTCCAACCAGCTCCGGATTGTGACTATATAAGGCTCCAGTTGGGAAGAATTTGGCACGATGTGCCTCTAGAGGACATCCAGAAACTCTGTCAATCAATGTCAAGCGAAATAACTGCTTGCGTAAGGGCCAGAGTGGCACCAGCGCCTTCTCGACTTGCTCAATTTATGAAGCTCTTTCTCTTGCATAAATCGTCCAATTACTCAAAAACTTTGATAATGTTCTGTCTGTACATGTACATCAGATCTGATTTCTTCGTCGTAGATAATCATGGAAATGGGGAAGGAAAGCTGTTAAATATCCCGTATATGTATTCTGCATCAAGTTCAAGTAATATCAGATACGATGAAAATTACAGAACTGCAATCAGTGAACTCTTGTAACGTTGAGATGAGCGAGAGAGAGAAATACCGGCAATGCGAAGCAACTGCACAGCATGATGGTGCGTTACCTAGCCTATAGGTCATAGCAAACCATGATGCGCTGACCCTGGCTGGCGGTTGCCCACCAGATCCCTGTGACGGACACGGGCGTTACGTGTTGACCGCTCCAGACGCCGACAAATGTGACGCTAACTGACGTTGCTGGATTTTAAGTTAAATCTCAGCCCATCAAGAATCAGCAAGGCGTGAGGGTATGTACCATTTTTTATTGCCACCCTAACGGGATGTGCGTCTTTTCAGCGAGTTCTATGGAACTCAACGGATCTGTTAGGTTGCCATTACCTGCCATGCCCTAACGGGCAACTACATCCAAAGACCTTATCCAACAGTCCTAGCGTCGTCCTTCAAACCAAGAAGCCCCTCTAACGATCATCGTCATCCGCGTAATCACTAATATTTTACCTTTGAAAGACATTGCCTTAAAATTGAAGTGGAACATAATTCATCTTGGACAGTGATAATAGTATTTAAGAGCTTTCGTCTCTCTATAGTCTCAGGGACACACAGAAAATCGGTAGGTAGGGTTTCCACTTAAATTTACAACAAGATTTGTAAATGAAATGTATTATCACGAAATACAGAGAAGTTTACATCCCTGAACATGATACCAAGCTCGTTCGGACCAACGCGTAGAACTGTGAAATGGTACATAATGTTTCTTTTCCACATTCTGGACGTTGCGAATTACTTTCTCATAATCTCGACTAGGAGGTAACTGACCTATGGGCTAAAATCCTTACTACCTCTGCCAGGATAACTCGTAGGAACTGATGCAGAAAGAAGAACAGCTAGCGGAAGGTGACTCTTTGATGACGACGATCCACTGTTTAGTGGGCTGCATTACGCAAATGCTTTGAAACAAAGATTCTCAGAACAGTGACCTATCGCACAGGTGCGCAGTTCGCTCGAAACAAAATGTATCAGCGAACCAGACAGGAATGGAAAACGTAAAACCTATTGAAATGTATCTAACCTTTTTCATGCCTTTATATTAAGAGGGAACAATAATACTTTAAGACTAACAACGAAGTGCTCCGTTTAAAAAGGGTGTCAGACAGGGATGATGTCTTTCACCATACTCTTCAATCTACTCAATGAAGAAGCAATGATGGAAACAAAGGATCAAGAGTGGGATTAAATGTGAAAGGATATCAATGAAATATTTGCTGATGATATTAATACCCTCAGTGAATGTGAAGAAGAATTGCAGGATGTGTTGTGTGGAATGAGTACTCTAATGAGTGCAGACAATTGAATGTAAATCGAAAAAAGACGAAAGTAATTAGAAGTAGCAGAAATGAGAACAGCGAGAAACATGTCAGAACTACGGATCACGAGGTACACGTAGTTCAAGAATTCTGCTACGTAAGCAGCAAAATAAGGCACGATGGACGGATCAAGGAGAACATAAAAAGGAGACTCACTAGTAGAAAGAGCATTTCTGGCCAACGGAAGTCTACTAGTATCAAACATAGGCCTTAAGGAAGAAATTTCTGAGAACGTACGTCTGTAGCACAGCATTGTAGGTTATTGAGACGGACTACGGGAAAACCAGAGCAGAAGAGAATCGAAGCATTTGAGATGTGATGCTAGAGACGAATATTGAAAATCAGGTGGACTTATAAGATAGGGAATGAGGACAAAACCGACGAGGAAAGCAATATATGGAAGTCAGTTACAAGAAAAAGGGACAGGATGATATGCCATCCTTAAGGTTCCAGATAATAACGTCCACAATACTAGAGGGAGCTGTAGAGGGGTCAAGACTGTAGGAATACATGCAGCAAATAACGGAGGACATAGGTCTTAAGTACCACTCTTGAGATGAAAACGTTGGCACGAGAGGGAAATCCATGGCGGACCGCGTCAAACCAGTCACAACACCGATGACTAGAAAAATGTTTGCACCAACAATTTGAAATAATGGGAAAAGAAATCAAAATGACTACGTTAAAGAACATAGGGGGAAGGAAGGAAGTAAGTTTAACGTCCCGTCGACGGTGACGTCATCGAAGACGGAATACAATGTCGGATTACGAAAGTATGGGGGAGGAAATCGCATGTGTCATTGCAATGGAATCATCCCGGCATTAGGGAAATCACGGAAAAGCTAAATCTTAATGGTCGGACGGAGATTTGAACTGTCATGCTGCCGAATCCCAGCTCAGTGCGCTATCCATTCCATCTCGCTCGTTGAACACTGTTTAAGAGTATCGTCTTTCTCCGAGTTCTGATTAGTTACTTACAACAGATTGTTCAAATGGCTCTGAGCACTATGGGACTTAACATCTGAGGTCATCAGTCCCCTAGAACTTAGAACTACTTAAACCTAACTAACCTTGGGACATCACACACATCCATGCCCGAGGCAGGATTCGAACATGCGACCGTAGCAGCAGCAGCGTGGTTCCGGACTGAAGCGCCTAGAACCGCATGGCCACCGCTACTTACAACAAAATACTTTCCAAGATTGAGGAATTTATCATCATCGACACCAAGTTTCCGTCAATGGATTGCGTATTAATCCGAAGATGTGGCTGTACATTATATACAGGACTATTACAAATGATTGAAGCGATTTCATAAATTCACTGTATCTCCATTCATTGACACATGGTCACGACACACTACAGATACGTAGAAAAACTCGAAGTTTTGTTCGGCTGAAGCCGCACTTCAGGTTTCTGCCGCGAGAGCGCTCGAGAGCGCAGTGAGACAAAGTGGCGACAGGAGCCGAGAAAGCGTATGTCGTGCTGGAAATGCACTCACATCAGTCAGTCATAACAGTGCAACGACACTTCAGGACGAAGTTCAACAAGGATCCGCCAACTGCTAACTCCATTCGGCGATGGTATGCGCAGTTTAAAGCTTCTGGATGCCTCTGTAAGGGGAAATCAACGGGGCGGCCTGCAGTGAGCGAAGAAACGGTTGAACGCGTGCGGGCAAGTTCCACGCGTAGCCCGCGGAAGTCTACGAATAAAACAAGCAGGGAGCTAAACGTACCACAGCCGACGGTTTGGAAAATCTTACTGAAAAAGCTAAAGCAGAAGCCTTACCGTTTACAATTGCTACAAGCCCTGACACCCGATGACAAAGTCAAACGCTTTGAATTTTCGGCGCGGTTGCAACAGCTCATGGAAGAGGATGCGTTCAGTGCGAAACTTGTTTTCAATGATTAAGCAACATTTTTTCTTAATGGTGAAGTGAACAGACAATGTGCGAATCTGGGCTGTAGAGAATCCTCACGCATTCATGCAGCAAATTCGCAATTCACCAAAAGTTAACGTGTTTTGTGCAATCTCACGGTTTAAAGTTTACGGCCCCTTTTTCTTCTGCTGGAAAATTGGCTCATGCCACAATTGGAGACCGACAGCGCCGACTTCAGCTTTCAACAGGATGTTGCTCCACCGCACTTCCATCATGATGTTCGGCATTTCTTAAACAGGAGATTGGAAAACCGATGGATCGGTCGTGGTGGAGATCATGATCAGCAATTCATGTCATGGCCTCCACTCTCTCCCGACTTAACCCCATGCGATTTCTTTCTGTGGGGTTATGTGAAAGATTCAGTGTTTAAACCCCCTCTACCAAGAAACGTGCCAGAACTGCGAGCTCGCATCAACGATGCTTTCGAACTCATTGATGGGGACATGCTGCGCCGAGTGTGGGAGGAACTTGATTATCGGCTTGATGTCTGCCGCATCACTAAAGGGGCACATATCGAACATTTGTGAATGCCTTAAAAAACTTGTGAGTTTTTGTATTTGTGTGCAAAGCATTGTGAAAATATCTCAAATAATAAAGTTATTGTAGAGCTGTGAAATCGCTTCAATCATTTGTAATAACCCTGTACTTATTTTTTTAAACCAACTTGTTCATTTAACTAATATATGTATTTCATTTTGCCTTTTAAGGAGCAGGTGAAGCTGTAACTTAGCACTAGCTTCTTGTTATTAGCTTCCCAAAACTTCGTTCTTTCACTGAAGGCCAGTCTTTTTTCTTGCGTCCACGTGTTTGGGAGTTTCAAATTCCTTCCTGTTGGGTTCTTGGGAATGAAGTTGTGCGTATAGATTTCTACCTTTATTCGTATGTGCAGTTGCTGGTGGATCAATACAGATTTCCGTAGTGTCATTGTGGCGTCTACCAGCCGACGTATTTCGCATTGTCGGGTCCCGTTGATGTGGAAGGTTTACTTGGTCCAGTGAGAGTCGTCCCTTCGTGTTGAATGATCGCGGAATTTCATACGTCTTTTCCGTGCAAGTGAGGTAAAACTGTCAGCGAACACAGATCTGAGGTTTTGTGCATCCACATACTGTCTTAAATTTTGAGTCCTGATATTTTTCTTAGTGTTTGTCATTGAAGTTTGTCAATGTCTTTGACGTTGATAGTTAATAATTTCGTCTAGTAGCGTACAGTGCTTCAGTAAAAATGAATGGTAGTGTCAAAGTTTGCATTTGACGGACAATTATTCCTTGTACGTATTCCAGAAAATTGTAGGGGCTTTACGTAATTTCTCTGCACGTGTTTCGTTCCTACTATTTCGTTCTTAGTATTTCAAATAATTTCATCTAGATGTTGTCATATCTGGTTGCAAGTGATGCCAGATTTGGATTCTTTGAGACTGTGTGTTGCTTTTTTTCGCAAGAAATTTGGAGTCAAGTCTTGATGGTGGTCACACGAAACTTGTCGATGGCGCAGCTGGAGTCCTTGGAAGACCGGAAAATAATTTAAAAAGGTTCGGAGATTTTGTCCATAAATTTTACTTTAGAAAATGTGTCGCAGAGTCTGTACGATTAATATAGTTGGTTTGTAATCTACGCGGTATTCACAAAGTATATTAAACACGGTGAAGCAGTCGATCGAATCTTAGGCTCTTATTATTACATGCTATAACACGAGAAATCCGATTATATTCACAGTTATCGTGGATGAGTGTATGCTGTGTGATGAAAGGACAGCTTCATGGATGACCTCACCTCTCGCTGTAGACCTGGGCGTGACACCTACCATGTAGGCTACTGGAGTAATTGCGGGATGAGGCAGACCACTCTGGTGACTCAGCTCGTGGTAGGAGGCTTAAGTGGTAGGCACGCAACTCAGACAGATTGACTGTGATAACGTCTAAGCGCTCAGGACTGCTTTGGATCAAGGTCGAACGCAGCCGTCTACGTTCGACGATGTATAGGGAAAATAAATAAATAAAATCAGCAGACAATCCTTAGTTTATTTTCGGCGTAATAACTGACTTTCTCACAATACCGTATAAATTCAGTAGTTCCTGTTTTCTGATGTACTGTGAATTATTAATGGGTGATCACTAAGTCGATTACTTTTAATCTGTAACAGAGATTACCATCTAAACTAAGTATAGTACCGTTATATTTACCCACGTCATCCCCATCGCCATCACCAAATCTAACCGCCCAGAGTTCCTCACTGTGCCATTCAAGTTCAATTACGATGTGTAGTTCAGTCAATTCCAATACTCTTACTGTATTACAACATTCGTTTCTAAATGCTGAGTATCAATATTCTCCAGGAATTAATATTAATTGCTATAATGTCTCGCATTTTTCTTTAAAATGTGCAGTCACAGAATACTCCAAAATATTTACACAACTGATAAAAATAGGTGGCCAATGTTTTTGGTTAGCCCAATTTTCTTGCACGAGACTCACAAATAGGAATATTTAATTTCCTACCAAAAGAAGAAGAAATAAACAGTGTTTCAAATAAAGCGTATGCCTCTGTAAATTACCAAATAACAGGTGACAAGAATATTTATTTAGATCGGTCCATGTAAGAAACTTCACACTTCGTAAGGGGTTGTGAACAGACTTTTCCACAGAGTTGCAACAACGAAATACAAGTTTTCAAATAGAACGTTAGTACAGCTGATGAATTGGTACCAACCTGTGCGCTAATCAGTTTAAATAGCATTTCCATCACGTTTACTTTGCGAGATTGAAATCTTCAAAGTCTTACGGATGGATGCAACATGTTCTACATAATACTTGGCAGTGTGCAGATCTATGTTTTGGTGACGGAATGTTTATGTCCATGTTCCTGAACATACAATACAGTGCACCTTCGAAAAGACCTGCAGACGAGACGTAACGTTGCCAGTGTCACGAAGCGAAAACCTCCCTGATGCACTGTTAGATATGTTCGGTCAGACTGCCGACCGTCACCTTGCACCGCTGTATACACAGAAGGCCGAACCTCACAAACAAATGGGGTTCAGATTTCCGCGGATACTGACGTGGAATAAACAGACCCTGCTCATCTGACGAGTATGTTGACATGTTGCTGATGATGAGCGAATGACAACAAGCTTCCAATGTAAAGCAGCCACTGCGTTTGGCTTCAGATGTTCTGGTCGAAGAGCTCCGGCAGCCGTTATGTCAACGACGACTTCGGGACACACAGTTTGAGAAGGCCCGGCAGTAACAGGCGAAGATCAGGAAGAAGTGAGGAGACGTAGGTGTTTAACTACAATGCACCACGACACTCATGTCAGCTTACGAGACGTTGCTGCAGCCACTGGTATCAGTCTTACATCTGTGTGGCTTACAGTGCAGGATTACACGTTCCAACCATACAAATCTCAATGGCAAGAGCTACATGGGAACAATTTTAATCGGAGAATTATTTTCATTTTTGATACGCCGGCACTAAGAAACTTCTTGATACACGGCGGAGCGCGTGTTCACGCCATCCTTCACCTGGCGGCGCTGCCTTTCCTGTACCCATACGGGACTGTCCTGTTCAAACGACCTCGACTGCTATTGTAATACCGGGTGATCAAAAAGTCAGTATAAATTTGAAAACTGAATAAATCACGGAATAACGTAGATAGAAATGTACAAATTGACACACATGCTTGGAATGACATGGGGTTTTATTAGAACCAAAAAATACAAAAGTTTAAAAATTGTCCGACAGATGGCGCTTCATCTGATCAGACAAAGTAAAGATGATATTCTTTACAGGAAATGCTCAATATGTCCATCATTCCTCAACAATAGCTGTAGTCGAGGAATAATGTTGTGAACAGCACTGTAAAGCATGTCCGGAGCTTGGTGAAGCATTGGCGTCGGATGTTTACTTTCAGCATCCCTATAGATGTCGGTCGATCACGATACACTTGCGACTTCATGTAGCCCCAAAGCCAATAATCGCACGGACTGAGGTCTGGGGACCTGGGAGGTCAAGCATGACGAAAGTGGCGGCTGAGCACACGGTCATCACCAAACGACGCGCGCAAGATATCTTTCACGCGTCTAGCAATACTTTTTTTTTTGTTCTAATAAAACCCCATGCCATTCCAAGCATGTGTGTCAATTTTTACCTCTCTATCTACATTATTCCGTGGTTTATTAAGTTTTCAAATTTATACTGACTTTTTGATCACCCAGTGTAATGAATTTTTATGTTTTAAAACGAGGAATCACATTAAATAATTTTGCATTAAGCTAACACACTCATTTGTTCAGATCGGTTGCATAGGTTTAATGTCAGGCAAATTAGGTTGATGTCTCGGTGACCAGAGTTCACTATAATGCTCATCAAACCACTGTCTGACTCCTATATACGGACAATTATACAGCTGTACATCGCCGTCGGGGAAGAGATCAAGCATGAAGGGATGCAGGTGGTTCGCAGCTGTCGGCGTGTCTTCGATTACTACCACAGATCCCATTCAAACACAGGGGAATGTCTCCCACAGCGAAGCGCTGCCCCCACCACGCTGTCCAATGGCGCGCTGCACGCTTGGAGCCACCTTTCATCTCAGACGGTGTGTGGGGTGGATTTTTTGTTTGGGGTTTAGAGCGCAAAACAGCTAAGGTCATAAGCGCCCAGCATAGAATCATAGAATGCTGGGACCGCAAGGATAAAAAACCGTTGCGAGGTCCAATACAAAAAGGAAGAAAACACCAAATCTGAAACGTCAAGACGTTACGGAAGAGTATCTAAAAGACGTCGACAAGATACCGGAGTCACCAGGCAGAAACCAAATCTCTTATGTCATATTACTGCTTAAAAAAAATTGAGACGCGAGCCACAGCTCGCACGTTATCCGCTATAATGTCCGGCAAAGAGGGCAGAAGATCAGCAAATGTCTGTCTGTCAATGGCTGGCTACAGAAAGGACAGCTGGGAGCAGTGTCACCACTCAACAAGTGGCGGTGACTAAAGCGGCAGTGCCCTATTCGCAACCGAGCTAACATTACTTCCTCACGGCGAGACGGCCGGGAGGAAGTCGACTAGGCTGTTGCCAGAGGTTTGACTTCTGAGTTTTTTCTAGGAAGGAAGCACCAATGGTCATGCCAAAGTGACGTGATACGTCGATAGAAGTACAAATATCTCGCGAGGGAACAGAGTAAGAGGCGGACCGACCGAGATGGACTGCGGCCTTGGCTGCAGCATCAGCAGCTTCATGCCCAGGCACACCAACATGGCCAAGAACCCACATGAACATCACTTGGGCTCCTCCATCCGGGGTGTGTGGTGGGTACGACATCGACCTAGTAAAGCAAAAATTCATTCACCCGAAGAGCCAACACGTTTACATCGATCTACGGTTGAATCCCGATGGTCCAGAGTCCACTGCAGTCTGAACTGACGATGTCGTTGGGTCAACATGTGAACAGGTAGGGGTTGTCTGCTGCGCCGCTCCGCGTTGAACAACGCACGATGAACGAAACGCTTATGCATCAACTAGCGTTGTGCTCTTTTGGCAGAGATTCCACGAATCACTTTCTATCCTACTTTACAGAGCAGACAAGCCTCCGAACCCCACGTTCTGTGAAGAGCCGTGAACGTCCAACCATGTAGCGGCTGTTGGTAGTTTCACTGTCGTCCTACTTCTTTCCTTAGATACACGTGAACATTCGACCAGCTTCGCAGTTTTCCGGATGCATATTCAAAGGTTCTGGATAATAATGATGTGCCCTGCATTAATAGGTTTCCCCATCTGCGGTCCATATCTCACGTACTTCTCTTACCGCATCACATGCGCGGAACGCCACCAGGCGGCATCCGGCAGTGGTCATAATATCTTGTCTCGGCAGTGTATCATTCATCTTATAAAATATTTGCTTTTTAAAATTAAAGAAAAGAAACTGAAGGAAAGGGTCATTCTTGCGTACTGTGAAGCTGAATAAGGACGTAGACTGTACGAGTCCAAGCAAGAGGGGAAATTAAATTTATTGGATTATATTGTCTACAATTTCATGTATGTTGCACAGGGAACAACACACACAATTCCTTGAAATTTTCAGATGTCATTATATTATAATAGTTAGATTCTGTGTTAGTAAAGTTATTATAAAGTATTTACAATTTTATGAACAACACTCCCATTTCCTGCAGAGAGCAATAATTTTATGCGTTTAAAACTACATTTATTTTGCTTCAAAGGAGTAACAGGTAATGCACCTTGGCATCTACGCACTGCATTAACAAGCGGAAAATATCGCGTAACGAAAGATCGGTACACGAAAGATCAGCGCAGCCCCTCATGCTGTTCTCGTAGAGAGGGGAATATTAAAAATCTTTAAGACGAGTGTGGACAGGTACAAAATGTTGCCGTTACTGCACTAGCATGCATTACTACTTATACAGTTGTTAAAATGGTGTCAGTACCGACACGCTTCTGGCAAAGTAACATGCATCTAGGAGAGTACATCGTACGGCCACACTGCAGCGAATTCACGTATGAAACGCTGCTACCTTCGCCAGAAGGTTGTTTTCGCTGCATCTCACACGTTAAGACCAGCTGCGCAGCAAGGAGGACTAGCAGCCGGCTGGCGGCTAGTGCTCTATGAGGTCTAGGTCTGCCAGCAACTCCAGCTGGTCCCGCACCCAGCTGCTGCGGCTCGGCGGGGGCGACACGGTGGCTGCGGGGATGTCGGGGGCGGTGGACCCGGTGGGAGCGGCGGCCCCAGTGTCGCCGCGGCTGCGTGGGGGCGGCTGCGGCTCCACCTCCAGCTGGGTGAGCGCGCCCAGCAACTTGTCGGTGAGGCGGCGCAGCTCCGCCTGCTGGCGCTGGCGCGCCGCGTTGTCCTGCGCCGTCCGCAGCAAGCTGAGCCGCTCCTGGTGCCATAGCTGCCGCCGGTCGCAGCGCGACTGCCGGCCGCAGATGCTGTTGCTGCTACTGCTCCTCCTGAGGCAAACACACACCACTTGTGCACCGACTGCGAAACACAGCCGTCATAATATCGGTTGTAAGGACACAACTGTGTGCTAGTGAATGCCTCTGGGATGTGTGATAGAACCGCTCTTACCCTTTCATATACACTACTGGCCATTAAAATTGCTACACCACGAAGATGTCATGCTACAGACGCGAAATTTAACCGTCAGGAAGATGATGCTGTGATATGCAAATTATCAGCTTTTCGGAGCATTCACACAAGGTGGCGACACTTACAACCTTTCCAACAGATTTCTCATACACAAACCGGCGTTGCCTGGTGAAACGTTGTTGTGATGCCTCGTGTAAGGGGGATAAACGCGTACCATCACGTTTCAGACTTTGATAAAGGTCGGTTTGTAGCCTATCGAGATTGCGGTTTATCGTATCGCGGCATTGCTGTTCGCCTTGGTCGAGATCCAATGACTGTTAGCAGAATATGGAATCGGTGGGATCAGGAGGGTAATACGGAACGCCGTGCTGGATCCCAACGGCCTCGTATCACTAGCAGTCGAGATGACAGGTATCTTATCCGCATGACTGTAACGGATCGTGCAGCCACGTCTCGATCCCTGAGACAACAGATGCGGACGGTTGCAAGACTACAACCATCTGCACCAACAGTTCGATGACGTTTGCAGCAGCATGGACTATCAGCTCTGAGAGGCAGCGGTTACCCTTTAAGCTGCATCACAGACAGGAGAGCCTGCGATGGTGTACTCAACGACGAACCTGGGAGCACAAATGGCAAAAGGTTATTTTTTAGAATGAATCCAGGTTCTGTTTACAGCATCATGACGGTCGCACCCGTGTTTGGCGACGCTGAGGTGACGTTGGAAGCGTGTGTTCGTCATCCCCATACTGGCGTATCACCAGGCGTGATGGTATGGGGTGCCATTGGTTACTCGTCTGGTCGCCTCTTGTTCGCATTGACGGCACTTTGAACAGTGGATTGGTTGGTTGGTTGGTTTGGGGGATTAAAGGGACCAGACTGCTATGGTCATCGGTCCCTTTTTCCAAAGACAAAGAATACCCACAGAGAATAAAAACGAGGAACAGAAGAGATCACAGACGATACAGAACAAGAGAAACTGAGACAAAGACAAGACAAAACGAACTAAAACCACACAGAGTGTGACGGTGGTTGGCCGACCATAGAAATAAAAAAGGAAAAGGCAACCACTTAGAAACACATTAAAAAAGACAGTTGAAAATCATAGGCCAAAGGCCAGAATCAACACAAAACAAAATAAAACAAACACTCAGATTAAATGATAAAATCCCCCTGCCCGAATAAAACGTAAAACTAAGTCAGCCATAGTGGAGTCGTCTGTTAAAAGGGCAGGGAGCGTATCAGGCAGCGCAAATGTCTGTCTGACCACAGCTAAAAGGGGGCAGGCCAACAGAATGTGGGCCACTGTCAAAGCCGCCCCGCAGCGACATACAGGAGGATCCTCCCGGCGCAGTAAATAACTGTGTGTTAGCCGGGAGTGGCCAATGCGGAGCCGACAAAGGACGACGGAGTCCCTGCGGTTGGCTCGCATGGATGACCGCCACACAGTCGTTGTCTCCTTAATGGCACGGAGTTTATTGGGTGTAATCCGATCGCGCCATTCAGCGTCCCAAAGCGCAAAAACTTTTCGGCAGAGGACTGCCCGCAAATCAGTCTCAGGCGCCGCTGGCAGTCCACTGAAAGGTGTTTCAGCATCTGACAGTGGATGCCATCTGGCCCAGGAGCTGTATCAGGGCAAGCAGCTAGGGCACTGCGAAATTCCCACTCACTGAATGGAGCATTGTAAGATTCCGGGCGGTTGGTGCGAAACGAAAGGCTCCGACGTTCCAGCCGCTCTTTAATGGAGCGGAAGACCTGGGGGTAATTCGCAGAAGCGGAACTCATAGCAAAATGCTCTGCTAAGCGATTTGCAATGACGTCGGAGTCAGTACAAACGGCTCCATTCAGTGAGAGCGCAGGGACGCTGGCAGGGGTCCGATAGCCGTAGACGCGTCGAATCTTGGCCCAGACCTGCAAGGGAGTGACATGGAGGCCAATGGTGGACACATACCGTTCCCAGCACTCCTTCTTGCCTTGGCGGATAAGGAGGTGGGCCCGCGCACGCAGCCGTTTGAAGGCGATAAGGTGGGCTAAGGAGGGATGTCGCTTGTGACGCTGGAGCGCCCGCCGGCGATCTTTAATCGCTTCAGCGATCTCAGGCGACCACCAAGGCACAGCCTTCCGCCGAGGGGACCCAGAAGAACGGGGAATGGCAGATTCGGCGGCAGTAACGATTCCGGTGGTGACCAATTGAACCACCGCATCAATGTCTTCAGTAGAGAGAGGCTCAAAAGAGGCAGCGGAGGAGAACAAGTCCCAGTCAGCCTTATTCATAGCCCATCTGCTACGGCTATGAGAAGAGTGACGCTGTGGTAGTGACAAAAAGAGCGGAAAGTGGTCACTACCACACAGGTCGTCATGCACACTCCATTGGACAGACGGTAAGAGGCTATGGCTACAGATGGAAAGGTCAATGGCGGAGTAGGTGCCATGCGCCACACTGAAGTGTGTGAAGGCACCATCATTTAACAGCGAGAGATCGAGCTGCGACAATAAATGCTCAACGATGGCGCCTCGACCTGTGCCACCGACCCACCCCACAGAGGGTTATGGGCGTTGAAGTCGCCCAATAGCAAGAAAGGTGGCGGCAATTGGGCGACCAGTGCAGCCAGGACATGCTGCGAGACATCACCATCCGGTGGAATGTAAAGACTGCAGACGGTAACAGCCTGTGGCGTCCACACGCGTACAGCGACAGCCTCTAAAGGCGTCTGGAGAGGGACAGACTCGCTGTGCAGAGTGTGAAGGACATATATGCAGACGCCACCAGACACCCTTTCATAAGCAGCCCGGTTCTTAAAATAACCCCGATAGCTACGGAGGGCGGGGGTTCGCATTGCTGGAAACCAAGTTTCCTGGAGAGCAATGCAGAGGAAAGGGCGAAGGCTGAGAAGTTGGCGGAGCTCAGCTAAATGGTGGAAGAAACCGCTGCAGTTCCACTGGAGGATGGTAGTGTCCATGGCGGACAAAGGCGTGACGGGACTGGGAAGGCAGATTACGCCACTGGGTCACCTGCTGCCTCCAATTGAGCACCCATGCTAGCGCTATCCATGGCGTCTGAGGGACCGGCGAGATCGAGGTCCTCAGCGGACGCCAGGACCTCCACCTCGTCCTCAGATGCAGATCTGGAAGGCGGCGGTGGGGTGGCTGCCACCGCGAGTTCCTTGGGCTTAGAGCTCTTCTTCTTTGATTTCTCACGCTGCTCCTTGGGTTTAACTGGCTGGGAGGGCTTCACCGATTCAGTCTCCGGGACTGAGGAGGATCGTGAAGCCCGTCGACCAGCTGATTGCGGGCACTTACGCCACTGTCGGTCGTCAGCCTTCCCACTGGTGGAAACCTGGGAAGGGAGGGACCCGAGGGACCCCTTGCGAGCGTGAGAAGCCGAAGAAATTGGACACTTCTCCGGCTTAGAAGCAGGGACGGACGTCCCTGATGGGGGGGATGGTGTTGCCCCTGAGGTAGGTGGCGCAGGAGCAACCCGGTGGGTAGAGCCCCCCACTGGCAAGGGGGCAGGAGGAGTCTTACTGCTTATCGAGCTGGCTGAAAGTCTCGAAACTGATGGGGCTAGCACAGGTGTTGTAGCAGCTGCATAAGAAGATGACATTCTCACAGGATGGAGTCTGTCATATTTCCTCTTGGCCTCAGTATAGGTCAGCCGGTCCAGGGTCTTATATTCCATGATTTTGCGCTCTTTCTGAAAGACTTTGCAGTCTGCGAGCAAGGTGAATGGTGCTCCCCGCAGTTGACGCAGATGGGAGGCGGGGCACATGGAGTATCGGGATGAGATGGGCGTCCGCAATCTCGACTTGTGAGGCTGGAAGTGCAGCGGGAAGACATATGGCCAAACTTCCAGCACTTGAAGCACCGCATCGGGGGAGGGATATAGGGTTTGACGTCACATAGGTAGACCATCACCTTGACCTTTTCTGGTAACGTATCACCCTCGAAGGCCAAGATGAAGGCACCGGTAGCAACCTGATTGTCCCTCGGACCCCGATGAACGCGCCGGACGAAATGAACACCTCTACGTTCTAAGTTGGCGTGCAGCTCGTCATCAGACTGCAAAAGGAGGTCCCTATGGAAAATAACACCCTGTACCATATTTAAACTCTTATGTGGTGTAATAGTAACGTTAACATCCCCCAACTTGTCACAAGCAAGCAACCTGCGTGACTGGGCGGAGCATGCTGTTTGTATCAGTACTGACCCAGAGCGCATTTTAGACAAGCCCTCCACCTCCCCAAACTTGTCCTCTAAATGCTCGACGAAGAACTGAGGCTTTGTGGAGAGAAAAGACTCCCCATCAGCTCTCGTACAAACTAAGAATCGGGGCGAATAACTGTTACCTCCATCCTGAGACTTACGCTCTTCCCACGGCGTGGCCAGGGAGGGGAACGTTTTCGGATCGTACTTCTGAGCATTAAATTGAGCCCGAGAACGCTTAGAGACTGCTGGCGGCTGGCCGCCAGCGAGAGATGATGTACCACGCTTCATTGCGGGTCATCCGCCCTGATGCCACCTACTCCGACCAAGGGCCCTCCCCACGGGCGCCACCCAGCCACAGCAAAGGCCACCTGGCAGGATGGCCGTTGCCGGGAGTCCCGATACCCCAGGAGGATAGGCATCTACTCCTTGGCATACGTGGGGAGTTAACGGCGCAGGCATCAGTAGAGCGATCCCTGTGTTGTCAGGGGGCTACAACCAAGAGGGTACATGGCGGCCCCACCACAACGGGCTGGCTACCGTGCTGGATCTTAGGTGCAAAAATGTCCAAGGTCGTCGTCGCAGTGAAAAGAAACACTGCAGAGGGCAGCGTGGTAATCGCACCCAGGGACGTATCCTCGCCCAAGAGATCGAAAACGAGCGGAACACCATTGCAACGACGAGAAATCCGGCTAAAGGTCTAATTGCACGACGGATACAGTGCACCATGTAAGGCGCCCTTCCCCAATTGGCTCGCTCTTCGGATAAATTGAGAAAGATGGAGGTCAAACCCGAGAGGGGACCATCACATAAGACCGAAACATGTGAGACTCCTTTTAGTCGCCTCTTACGACAGGCAGGAATACCGCGGGCCTATTCTAACCCCCGAACCCGCAGGGGGGTGAACAGTGGACGTTACATTTCAGATGTGTTACGACCCGTATCTCTACCCTTCATTCGATCCCTGCGAAATCCTACATTTCCCTACATTTCAGGAGGATAATGCACGACCGCATGTTGCAGGTCCTGTACGGGCCTTTCTGGATACAGTAAGTGATCGACTGCTACCTGGCCAGCACATTTTCCAGATCTCTCACCAATTGAAAACGTTTGGTCAATGGTGGCCAAACAACTGGCTCGTCACAATACGCCAGTCAGTACTCTTGATGAACTGTGGTATCGCGTTGAAGCTGCGCGGGCAGCTGTACCTGTACTGTCAGTTCTACTATATTTGTCCAATGAATGCCCGTTTATCATCTACATTTCTTCTTGGAGTAGCAATTTTAATCGCCAGTAGTGTACATCTATGAGAGCGAGGTCTTGTCTGATAACGTGTTAGGAAAAAGGGTTGAAGTAGGGGATCCAGTTTTAGGGAATATAAACAAAGCCAGTAAAGCTTGAGATCAAATAAGTCAGAAGGGATACACAGTATCCCATCCGGTACTCTAAAATAATCAGGGGAAGTGCCAACAAAACGGCTACTGAAGTTGGTGTCTGGAATATAAGACTGTCGACGTACGATCAGACTTTCGGAAAAAGCGTCACCCATGGAAGTCGAAGATAGCAAGTGCAGGTAAGTCCGAGAATTATCCCACTATCAGCTTATACAGGTCATGCAACCAAGCTGCTGACAAAGATAGTATGCAGAAGAATGGAAGAATGAGGTTAAGTTAAATGACGATCAGTTCCGCTTTAGGAAAGATAAATCCACCAGTTCTGACCAAGTACAATCGCATCCAAAAGTATTGGCACACTTGCGTATTTATCGTTGCTGGTTACAAACGCCGCACCTTCCGGTACACAGCACATGTACGTGCTGCCTCACAAACTAGACGTAACAATTCTGCCCACAGTGCCTACCATTGACGAAGAAATGCAGTTTTAGGGGGCAAACATGTATCTCCTTTGCACACAGAAAGTACTGGCATAGAGCGTGGCTTCTCGGTATATTACTGGGTTTTCAGGTACCAAAACGCCATCTGCTGACGCAATAGACACTGCGTGTTGTTGACGGCCCAGTCGCTGGTATGTTGCTGTATTGTGCGATAGTGGTCAGCATGGGGCCAAAGAAGGAACGTTCAGTGGCGTTGCGTGAGAGAGTGGTATTGCTCCATTCACAAGGGAGAAGCTATCGACAAAATCGGAGCAGAGGTTTCCGGTAGCTACACCGCGGTACGAGCCATCACTCAAATATAAAGAGACTGGAACAACAGTGAGTAAGTGTTCTGGACGTCCAGAAGTGCTTACAACCCGACAGCGTCGCCGTATCATCGCACTTGCTCGGAAGGAACCTGCTACAAGTGCAGCAACTTTGCTGAGGTTGTTCAGACAACGTCCGACAAGACGGTTAGCGTTCGAACTGTACGAAATGTGTTGAATGAGGCTGACACGCATGGACGTTCTCCCAGGAAAAAGCCATACATATCGGAAATTATCCGGCACAAACGCCTGCAGTTTGCCAAGGACTACGTCAGCAAGCCGATGGAGTTTTGGAACACTGTGATATTTAGCGACGAATAGAAGTTCAATGTGTTAGGATTTGATGCAAGAAAGAAAGTTTGGAGCAAGCCGAATACGCAACAACATCAAACACACGCATCCCACAGTCAAACAGGGTGGGGGCGGTATCGTGGTCTGGGGCTGTATGGTGGCGTCCGGCGTTGGAAATCTAGCTGTAATCCAAGATACATTGGATCATATGAGATACATCTACGTGTTGCGAGGTAATGTACACGCTAGTGCACAGACATTGGGCCTTACTGGGGTGTTTCATTTCCAGCAAGACAACAACCCAAAGTATACCGCCATGAAAACCCGGGAGTGGTTACTGTACAATGCTCCCAGAAGGGTTCTATCATCACCTCAGAGCCCTGATTTGAACCCCATTGAGAACCTGTGGGCTCATCTTGACACACAAGTCAGAAAAAGGCGTCCGTCCGGTAAAAACGACTTTGAGAAAGTGCTCCTGGAGGAATGGTCGAAAATTATCCCTGATAACACCCGAAATTTAATACAAAGCATTCCTAGGCGTTTACGTGCTGTTATACATGCTAAAGGGATGCACAGTAGCTATTAGAAGGTGAACATCAATGAAGAAAACGAACACACTGTCCGATTCAAACGAGTGTGCCAATACTTTTTTGGATGCAGAAGAGCGATGCTTATTTTCGTAACACCGTATATTTCTTTACGGACAGGTGATTTGGACATATTTGTAACCTATGTAACGTAAGGTGGCACATGTCTGGGTTCTGTTCTGAAATGTGTGTTTTGTTTAATCTACAACCTCTAAAATGTAACTGTGCCAATACTTTTTGGTGTTATTGTAGATGATAATGAAATCAAGGCTGGAGAAAAATCAAGACACCCTCATCGCATTCGTTGGCCTATAAAAAGCGTTTGATACTGTAAAATGCTGCTATATGCTCGAAATTTCGAGAAAAATAGTGGTAAGATATAGGGAAGGATGAGAAATGCACAATATATACAAGAATCAACAAGATTGGAAGACAGAATGTAATGGTCCGGTTGTCGAGGGTATAAGACAGGGATGTAGTGTTTGATCAATACATCGAAAATGCAATCACGGAGATAAAAGAAACGTTAAACAGTGGGATTAATATTAGAGGTGAAAGGATATCAACGATAACATTCGTTAATGACAATGTTGTAGTCAGTGAGAGTGAAGGATTAGAGTATCTGTTACTTCCATTGAACAGCCTAATGAAAATGGAACGTGAATTGAACATAAACGGGAGCCAGAAAGGTAAAGAGACATGGCAGAAATAATGATACTGGAAAACGTAAAGTTGGTGATCATGAAGTTAAGGCATTCTGTCATCTTAGAAGGATAATACCTAAGACGGACGAAGTAAGGACATGAAAAGCAGTTTAGCGCAGGCAAAGAGGGCTTTCCTGGCCAAGATGTGTTACTGGTATCAAACATTGGCATTAATTTGCCAGCCGCTGTGGCCGAGCGGTTATAGACGCTTCAGTCTCGAACTGCGCGACCGCTACGGTCTCATGTTCGAATCCTGCCTCGGGCATGGCTGTGTGTGATGTCCTTACGTTAGTTAGGTTTAAGTAGTTCGAAGTTCTAGGGGACTGATGACCTCAGATGTCGAGTTCCATAGTGCTCAGAGGCATTTCAACCTTAATTTGAGGAATAAATTTCTGAGAATCCACCTTTGGCACACAGCAGTCTACAGTAATGAAAGATGGACTTTAGAGAAACTGGAATACAAGAGAATCGAATAGTTTGAGGTGTAGTGCTAGAGAAGAACGCTGAAAATGGGGTGGAGTATAAGGAATGAGGTGGTTCTCCGCAGAATCAGCGAAGAAAGGAACACACTGGAAACACTGGCAAGAAGAAGGGGTATGAAGAACATGTGTTGAGGCATCAGGGAAAACCTCCATGCTACTACAGGGAACTGTAGACGGTAGAAACTATAAGGTAAGAGAGGTTGGAGCACATCCAACATGTAATTGAGGACACAGGGCAAAGTACTGCTCTGAGATGAGGTTTGCGTAGGAGAGGAATTCGCGGTTGGCCACATCAAACCTGTCAGAAGAATGATGATTCAAAAAAAGAAAAGTATCATCAGTAATCCGACGGAGAGGGTAGAGAGCAATAGGCAGTTATTTGCTTCTGACATCTACATCACACTTCACGAGACGCCTGACGGGGTACGGGAGAGGTTATTTCCGGTAAGCCTCTGAATTAGCTCTTATTTCTCCTATTTTCTTTTCGCAGGAAGTACGTGTTCGGAAGTATTATGTTGTCCGACTCTTCCCGGGAATATCTCTTGAAATTTCAACAGTAATTGTCTCCATGATGTACAAGACTTATCTTATAACGTCTGCCGCTGAAGTTCGTTTAGCGTATCTGTAACGCTCTCGCACCGGCTAAACGATCCCGTGATTAAACACGCCCTCGTCGTTGTATCTTTGCTATTACTTCTCTCAGTCTTACCTGTCAAGTATACCAAATTGATTAACAATACTCAAGGGTCGGCAGAACAAGCGCCTTATTAGCCACTTCCTTAGTGGACGAGCTACATTGACCTATGAACCTCCGTCTCGCATTTGTTGTTCTACTATTTGTTCAATGTTGTCATTCCACTTAAGGTAGCTCTGGATAGTTACTCAGGTACATCACGGTGAATTCCGCTTCCAACAATTTGTTATCAGTAGTGTAACTGTATAGTAATGGTTTCTTTTCTACGTATGCGCAATATTTTAGATTTGTTTACTTTCACGGTCAATTTCCAGAGCCTGCATTTTTCATCAATCTTCTGTAGGTCATTCTGCAAAGGAATACTGTCTTCTGGCATTGATGTTTGCCTATACAGAACCGAATTACTAGTGAACATTCTTTAAGAGTTTCCGAAGATTTCTACTATACCATTTACGTACATTCTAAACAATAACATTCTTTTTACGCTTTCTTGCAGTTCACAGATTCACATCTGTCGATTTTGTTCCGTTAAGGGCGATGTGTTGAGTTCTATCTGCAGGGAATTCTTGAATAGAATCTCAAATCTTTTCCGATACTCGGTAAGGTAACGGCAGATTAGGACGGTGTCAAATGTCTTCCTGAACTCTAACACTGCGTCAACCAGCATACGCTGGAGTTTCGGAGATCCTTATTGGTCGAGTAAGCGACGATGGAAATTAACGAGCACGTCCATAGGCCAAAACCAGTCAGAGAAAGAAGCGAAGCTGCAGTACAGTGGGGGAAGTTAATACAGTCGATTATGTATGGGTAATGATTGGGCCCCCGCCACCCCCTCCCTCTGCCCCCTCTCCCTCCCCCTCTCTCTCTCTCTCTCTCTCTCTCTCTCTCTCTCTCTCTCTCTCTCTCTCTCTCTCTCTCTCTCATTCGTTGCACGGACCACTTAATGTTGTGTGATGACAGTGAGACATTTTTCTGTGAACACCTTGTTGATTCACGAAGTTCTGAGTCAGTCGAACTCGTGCAGCATTTCTTGTACACCTCCGTAGCGGAGGACGCTAGAAGAGCTATTATACACTGAAGAGCCAAAGAAACTGGTACACCTGCTTAATATCGTGTTGGGCCCCCACGAGCATGCAGAAGTGCTGCAACACGATTGCATTGACTCGACTGATGTCTGAAGGAGTGCTGGAGGGAACTGATACCATAAATCCTGCAGGGCTGTCCATAAATCAGTAAGAGTTCGTGGGGTGGAGATCTCTTCCGAACAGCACTTTGCAAGGCATTCCAGGTATGCTAAATAATGTTCGCGTCTGGCAAGTCTGCTGCAACAACTGCAGCAATTCTGGGCGTGTGGGGTGTCGCACTGTCCTGCAGGAATTGCCCAAGTCCGTCGGAATGCACAATGGACGTGAATGGATGGAGATCATGAGACAGGATGCTTACGTGCGTTGTCACCTGTCACTGTCGTATCTAAATGTATCAGGGGTCCCATATCATTCTAACTGCACACGCCCCACACCATTACAGAGCCTCCACCAGCTTGAACAGTCCCCTGCTAACATGCAGGGTCCATGCGCTCATGAGGCTGTCTCCATACCCGTACACGTCCATCCGCTCGATACACTTTGAAACGAGACTCGTCCGACCAGGCAACATGTTTCCATTCATCAGAAGTGCAATGTCTGTGTTGACGGGCCAAGGCGAGGTGTAAAGTGTTTTCGCCAAGAATATACGAATGGGCCTTCGGGTCCAAAAGCCCATATCGATGATGATGTTTCGTTGAATTGTTCGCACAGTGACACTTGTTGACGGCCCAGTGCTGAAATCTGCAGGAAGTTTCTGAAGGGTTGCACTTCTGTCACGTGGAACTATTGTCTTCAGTCGTCGTTGGCCCCTTTTCCCTTTTTTTTTATTTACACGTCAAGCACTATAGAACCAAATTGAGGGGCAAATCTCCAAGGCCATGGAACGTGTCAATATATGACATTACAACATAAAGTAATAACAGACAAAAATAAAATGTTTATGAACCCGCAAAAGTCAAGCCGTAAGCTTAAGTAGACGCAATCAATAGAACAGCAATCAGCTTAATTTTTCCAGGCAGAATAGGAGTGACCCATGAGGAAACTTCAGTTGAAAGCGCGTGGATTACTTCTAAGTTTTTTGAATTATAGTGGTACCTTACTGAAAATGGATCCAGCAGTATACTGCACACCTTTCTACACAAGAGTTAAGGAATTCCGATCCAAATGCAGGTTTGATTTCGGCCGAGTATCAACTGAGTGAATGCAGCTTATTCTTGGGAATAATCTAATATTGTTAACAAGGAATGACATTTTATATATATATATATATATATATATATATATATATATATATATATATATATATATATGAGAGAGAGAGAGAGAGAGAGAGAGAGAGAGAGAGAGAGAGAGAGAGAGAGAGGGGGGGGGGGGGGTGTCAAAATACCCAACTCGTGAACAGGGGTCGACAAGAGGTTCGTGAACTTACACCACTTATTGCCCAAGCCACCAGTTTCTGGCCAAAATTATCTTTTTAGAATGCAAGAGTTACCCCAAAATATAATATCATACTACATAAACGAATGAAAATGAGCAGACTAATATTCGTGTCGAACGATCACTCATTTCAGCTACCGTTCGAATGGTAGAAATGGCAGCATGAAGTCTTTTAGCAAGATCCTGAATGTGGGCTTTCCACGACAGCTTACTATCTATCTGAACACCCAGAAATTTGAACTGTTCAGTTTCACTAATCATATGTCCATTCTGTGACATTAAAACGTCAGGTTTTCTTGAACTGTGTGTTAATAACTATAAAAACTGAGTCTTACTGTGATTTAGCATTGGTTTATTTTCTACAAATCAAAAACTTAGGGTCATTAATTGCACTATTTGAAACCGAGCTAATGTTGCACACAACTCCCATTATTACCAAGTTGGTGTCATCAGCAAGTAGAAATACTTTAGAGTTACCAGTAATACTAGCGAGCATATCATTTATATAAATAAGGAACAGGAGTTGCTCGACACTGATCCCTGGGGCACCCCCAATTGACCGTACCCCAATCAGACCCCGCATTACAGCCTTTCTCAACATTGTTAATAATAACCGTTTGCTGTCTGTTGCTGAAGTAAGAGGTGAACCAATTGTGATCGACTCACCATATTCTGTAATGGTCCAACTTCTGAAGCAACATTTTGTGATTTACACAATCAAATGTCTTAGGTAAATAAAAAAATATGTCTAGCGTTCGAAACTTTGTTTAACCCATCCAGTACCTCACATAGAAAATATACCATTTTCAGTTGTTAGACGACGTCTGAAGTCGATCTGTACATTTGATAGCAAATCGTGTGATATAAAAGGATGAATTATCCTTACATACGCAGCCTTTTCAATAACTTTAGCAAACACTGGTGGCACAGAAATAGGTTAAAATGGTGTTAAAATGGCCTACATTATCCCTTTCTTCCTTTTTACAAAGTACCTTTACTACTGAGTTAAGGAAACTGGCCATTCCTAAAGGAAATATTACAAATACGGCTAAATACAGGGCTAACATGTGCAGCACAGTACTTTAATACTCTGCTAGGCATTCCATCACATCCATGAGAGTCCTTGGTCTTCAGTGATTTAATTATTTACTCAATCTGCCCCTTGTCTGTATCACAGAGGAGTATTTCATACATCAATATCGGAAAGGCTGGCAAGAGTTGTACGATTTCCTGTAGAAACCAAATTTTTATTTAATTCACGAGCAATGCTCAGAAAATGATTGTTAAATACTGTACACATATCTGATTTATCAGTAAAAGAAATATTTTTACTATGAACTGAACTGACGTATCATCGACCTTGTGCTGCTGACCAGATATTTCCTTCATAACTGACCATATGGTTTTATTTTTATCGTGTGAATTAGCTATTCTATTTGCATACCACATACTCTGTCTTCCTAATAACCTCATAGTACTGTTTGTAATGGGCTACTGTAGTTTGATTGTGACTACTTCTAACATTCTGATACAATTCCCGCCTTGTTCTACATGATATCCTTATACTAATCAGCCACCTGGGCTCTCTTTTACTGTTACTATCCCGTTTAGAACGTTCTAATGGAAAGCAGCTCTCAAAGATCATGAGAAATGCGTTAAGGAAAGCATTATAGATGTGTACAAAAGCCTTTTAGTGTTAAAATTTGTGCATCATGGTCTGAAAGGCCATTCACCCTTTTTCTAACAGAATGCCCATCTAGTAATGAAGAATGAATAAAAATATTATCCATGGCTGTGCTACTCTTCTCCTGCACCCTAGTTGAGAAAAAAACACTCTGCATTAGATCATATAGATTTATGACGTCTACCAACATCCTTTTTCTTGCACCATCATATACTAAAATCATATTGAATTCACTATATATAGCTTATCTTTGGTACTTCCTATAAAGTGAATCAAGAGACTTTGTGCTTGAGCAGAAATGCTCCGAAATCAGAGTTAGAGGAACTATAAACAACAATTAGAAGTGTAGTTTCACTAAATTCAACTGCCCCTGAACAAAATTCAAGTATCTGCTCAACACAGTGCCGTGATACGTCTATGGACTAGAGTGGGATACTGTTTCTAATGTACAGAGCCACTCCCCCACCCTACAAGGATCTCCTTGAGAAACAGCCAGCTAATCTGTAGCCCGGTAAAGGAAGCCTCTGAACGGTCAAATTATTGAAGTGGTGCTCCGATATACCAATAATTTCAGAGCAACATCTATAAGCAGTTCAGTAACTTTATCTCGAATACCTCTTACATTTTGATGAAATATGCCAATTCCTTCTCTACTTAGAAACATGTCCACTGAACGTGAGCCTTCAGTTAGAGGGACTTCCTATAAGCAGGTATACCTATCAGCTAACTTCAATCTAAAAGAGGTGCAGCTCTAAAACTAGCTGCGACAGGAACTTTCCATGAGTGATCCCACCACCACCCACTATAATGTCACCTACAAGCTTTGCCAGCCACCCTTTTCCATACCTATAGAGGTGCAGGCCATGCCAAGTGAAACCCGATCTACTGATAGACTTGACTGGCACCACTGCCATCAGTGCCTTCTCCACCCCTTGTTAACACGCCTAACATCCGCCTCAAGATGAGGCCGATCATAACGCTGCAATTGCACGAAATGCACATTAGTGCCACCAGCTTGAGTAGCCTTCTTTACCAGGTCACCACCTACATCATATTACCCGTCCCTATCAAGACTTCCCTGCTACACCCACTATCACTACCTGATACTCTTCTGTAAAATTCCTACCTAACTCCCCTATGCTGTCAGTCACATGAGCCAACCCTGCACTAGGTTTCACAATGCTGATGACCTGGTACGCACTCCCCAACACTTCCTGCCACTGCTGGCCCACACCTCTATCGTATGAACTACCTAACAGCAGAACCACCTTCTTTCTGTTAGACTTTGCAACTGATCTAGGCCTCCAAACTGCTGAAGACTGCTGCATGTTCCCTACACCTACTGCTACAAGAGGCTCCTCTCCACTCAGGTCTAACGGTCAAATCTATTGCATATACGCAAAGTATAACTGTCCGAATACCACCTTCTCCTAGCTGCCTTCTAGCCAACTTCACCCTCCTCACCCTATCTACTTCCTCCTTTGCGTGTTGTAACTGCACAAGGGCACAGATCTTACGTTCCTGCGCCTCCATCAACTTATGTCTGTTACAGATTTTGCATTCCCGGGAGAGGATCTCGCTAGTATGCCCATTGGCTTCCCCACAGCATTCCTTCCAATGAAAATACTTTGAACAAATCCCACACCGTAACCTACTACTCACAAACTAACGACAGAGCCCACACTTCTCACTCATGGTAAAATTTTACAGTTACTAGCCGGCCGCGGTGGCCGAGCGGTTCTAGGCGCTTCAGTCCGGAACCGCGCGACTGCTACGGTCGCAGGTTCGAATCCTGCCTTGGCCATGGATGTGTGTGATGTGCTTAGGTTAGTTAGGTTTAAGTAGTTCTAAGTTCTAGGGGACTGATGACCTCAGATGGTAAGTCCCATGGTGCTCAGAGCCATTTGAACCATTTACAGTTACTGAAAAAACTATACGTCTACATTACGTAAGTTCAGTTACACCAGTACAGCAATTTATAGAACAAAAGTGGTCTCGAAATTATTTCTCTGCTAAGCAAGCAACTACTCGTATTAATGCTACTGAACCCCAAGTAATACCAATACCAACAAAACTTCACAAAATTATTAGCTAAAACGAAAAATTTAAGTGCCACTGGAATACTCAACGAAGTTAAACCACTGAATGAAAATTTTAGTAAAATATTTCACTAGAAACAATAAGAAACGTCAGCTGAAAACTGACTCCTGTCGCAGCGATGTCGGAGAATTGATATTTTACCGGATTCCTGACATTCACGGTACACTCGTGAAATGGTCGTACGGGAAAATCCCCACTTCATCGCTACCTCCGAGGTGCTGTGTCCCACCTCTCATTCGCCGACTGTAACATCACGTTCAAACTCAAATGTTGATAACCACCCATTGTAACAGCAGTAACCGATCTAATAACTGCGCCAGACACTTATTGTCTTACATAGGCGTTGCTGACTGCAGCGCCGTAAGCTGCCTGTTTATGTATCTCTGTATTTGAATACGCATGTCTATACCAGTTTCTTTGCAGCGTCGGTGTAGTTAACTTTATTTCGAGAATTTTTGAGGGCAACATCGTGCATATCGTCCAGCCTTGGCGAGTGTACAAAGCCATTTGCCTTATTTTGGAGTGCACACAGTATTTTGCTTCACGGACACACAGGTAAGTTTTAGACAAATTCAGAGGCCAGCATAATTTTTTCAGCTCAGCAGTTACGAGAAGTGACGCACGCAACAGCCGATCTCAGCTGTGATTATCTCTGCATTCTGTGAAAGGTAAATGACGCATTGCTCTGGCGTTAAATGTTGTAATCAGCGTGCTTTCATGTCTTGTCTGCATTAGATTGGGGTAATAATTCGCATCCAGCCATATCATTCACATGTAAACTTTAGGTTTAAATTGATGAAATGATCCTGCAGCCCAGCCAGAATAGTTTATATTGTCACAGTGTACAGTTTTGCTTTTTATAGCAATGTCAGTTAAAATATTTTTAGTGGATTTGCATTATTAAGTTGCTAGTAACCTTAATCAGTGTTTTCCTTGTATTAATTTTTCCGTAGCATCTTCCTCGTTTGCATAGGATTATCCTAATATTACCGTTTCCGCATCTTGAACCCAATTGTGTATCGCTATTCATGTGATAAATTCTTTTTTACAGGGAATAGACTTATTTGTCCGAACGTAGGGTTCCCCCCTTTTACTCACCGAAGTATTTTAGGTTCACTGACGGCAGCTGTTCTGAAGTCTAACAGTTGGCGTGACTAGGATCTCCACGCCTGGAAAGGCCAGGATTCAATGCTCAGGATTTAATTTTCCTTTTCAGAGCATTCCTCGTGCTGCAAGTGGTCGGATGGATGACACCAAACCAGCACCTGCTCGTTAGAAGGCCTATAATTATGTGCAATTTTCCTATGAGCCTCCTTGAAAACGATTATGTTCTGCGCTTTTCTCCAGTCGCTAGGTTTCTTTCGTTGCTTCAGCGACCTACGATAAACTGCTGTTAGAAGGATAAGCTTCGTAGAATATTTTAGGTATCGAATCTGGTCCTGACGCTTTTCTACTACTAAGCGATTGTAGTTACGTTTTTTATAGCGGTTATCTCAATATCTGCCATTTGAAAGTTCGTACGGTGATTGAGGGACTACATTACTTTCTTTCACCATGAAAGAATTTCCGAACACCGAATTCAGTATTTTGGCCTTATGTTATCTTCCGTTTCGGTGTCAATAGGGTCACTTGAGTTAATGAATAGGTGATTTCGAACAGGTTACTGATTTTGCGTAAGAGCAAAACCTTAGGTTTCTGCTCAAATTGGCTGACAAAATTTTGCATTCGAAGTTATTGAAGGCTTCTTTCACTGCCCTCTTTACGATCCATTTCGCTTCATTCGGCTTTTGTTTGCTAGCTATGTTTTGGTTTCTCTTAGATCTGTAATGTTCAACACACTTGTCTAAGGCATGGTGCTTCTGAATTTTTTTTCTTTTGTGCTTCATATCTTCGTCCTTAGCAATTATTAGGTGCTGACTATTTTACTATTTGTCACTCTTGCTAAGCGAAAATATTTTCCTACCTTTCGTAACATCCCTTATGAAACCCTGCTCATAGTTGCTGTGACAGACTTATGACGACTAATAACTTCCTTTACGTTAACTGATTGTTAAGTCCAAGTCTGTCTGTTGCCAGAAGCCTTAAGACGCTACCTTCAAGAGTTGGTTCTCTAATTATTTGTTTGAAGCAATTTTCGGATAGCACATTCAGAGTAATATCACACGAATCCTTGACTGGCACCAGTTTTGTTTGTATGACTCTCCCAATCTATAACTGGTTTGTCAGCCACCCTCCCCCACTGTCACAACGGCATGATCGGGAAAATTTCTAAGGATATTCTGCAAGTCCTGTCAAAGCGCCCTACTAGAGCAAATCCCGACACATGCGGTGTATAGAAGGATAAGATTACCATCTGGACTGGTCTTTCCTCTCTTTACATTTTTCCTGAATACTTTGTGATTCATCGAAATGTGCGGGCTTAATGTTTTGTACTATAAAAGAAATGTTATTAGAGATACGTCAGTGAATTTGCAGTCTTTACAGTTTTACGTGATTTTTGGCAGTCGTTTTGAATGTTTTCCTTCATTTCAAGACCCTTTGTAGCCCATTTTTGTCACTGCAGTACCACTTTGGACATATTTCTAGAGGCGTGAAGTGTTCATTATACAGACCGTGCGTCATGAAGATTCACTGGTGAAAAATATTGACTAAATACGTAGTTTGGTGACCACAACACTTTTCATAACCCTAGAACGTTCGCCTTTTGTTCGCTACGTCAGTGAAGTATACATTTAAGCCTTAGATCGGATATTATGTGCATATTTTACGTGCATGAGTGCGGCAACTTTGAACCTCTCGATCTCAGTAATGGATAATGAAAAAATTTTTAGGTCCCCGAGATCATCCTCTTAAAAAAATGTGGCAAAAATTTTGACGATTTGACATGAACATAAGTTGCCATTCTTACAATGGGTACTTTTGGTACCCAAAAATCATATTTTCCGCAGTTTTCTCAGGAACTGCCCATGAGTAAATAATTCTTTTATAAGCAGACTAAGGGCTACCCTAGATCACACCTAATGCGAAAGAACCAACCAAAATCGCTCAATTTGCCTGAGCTTGAGGAAGAGCGTTATGTTTAGATTTTGACCCTCTTCTGTGGGATAGCTACAGCATAGCGAGTAGAAGAGGAAGTGTGCCGACTCCCCGCTATTTGAAGAAGGATAAAAAATGCCGACTTGTTTCGTTCCAGCGTGCGGATCTGGCTACCGAGGAAGTAAAGGTAAATAGTATTTTTAGGCCTCCAAAAGAAGAAGCAGAATTTGCAAAATGGGTCAGAGCAATTCCTCGGAAAGACATAATTCTATCACACAATTGTTTCGTGTGTGATTCATTTCTGAGAGGAACTTATTATAAAAGCTGACGTGTCTCATCGGGGGTAAACAAGTTAAATTTCCAAGACAAAGGTGGTCTCTAAAATCAGGGGCAGTGCCTCATTCATCTCAAAATGTACCGAAATATCTATCGAAAATATTACACAAAAGAAAACCACCGCCAACCAGAATAGCTGCTGTAAAGAAAACGTTCAACAAGAAATGCCGATGTTTCCCAGTGTTTCAAATATCGAGGAAAATGTACGGAAGGTACCGGATGCAGCGCTCATTTCACTAAAGAGAACATTGAAGTGTAAGAAGCTGGAAGTTGTGTGGTTGCGAAATAATCTATGAACAGCGAATGCAGAAATCCATCTACTGCGAAAGCAGCTCTCAGACGAAAAGCGTAAGACAGCTCAATCAAATCTCCTACATCATACCGAACCGATTAAGAAACAGAAAATGAAAGTAGACAATATGATACAGAAATGCCAATTAAAAAGCACTAAGGGACCGCGGTATGATGAGTTTCTCGTGGACAGCGTGCTCTTAAAAATTAAGTCGTCCAAAGGATACAGACATTGTTTGAAGCATGGTTTGTTGCCACTTCCTTCTGAAACATCTTAGAAATTTAGTAAAGGGTCTCAAATGCTCATATGGAATCAATACACACACTGTGGCGGCCATTAAGAATCATTTTCGGGAAAAACAAGATGAGAACAAACGCTTAGGTGTGCTGATTTTTGATGAAATTAAGCGCCAAGAAGAACTGCAATTCAATAATTCCATGAAAGTTTGTAGTTTCGTCAATTTAGGAGAGTATACTCCGGACGACTGTAAGAATAAACTTGCCAATCATGTTCGCGTGTTCATGTTTGCTCCTCTGTTGCATAAGTGGATCCAACCTGTCGCTGTGTATGCAAGTCGCAATGCAACTCCAGGCGACGTCGTCTTGCAGATATTAATTCAAGTGATTATCCAGCTGGAACAAGCCGGAACAAGAACTATTGCATTCATTTGTGATGGCAGTCAACCGAATAAAAGGGTCTGGCAATGTCTTGGAATTAGTGGCAAAAAAATGGCAAATCTGTTGACGAATCCAGAAGTGTTTGGTCATTTTCAGACGCTGTTCACGCAATAAAGTGTGCAAGAAACAATTTCCTGTGATAAAACTGAAGTACTTTTTAACGAGGAGATCGTAAACTATAATTTTTATCGCAGAGTCTATGAAGAAGATAAATTCCCAGGATTTGCCGGATTAAAAGTTTGCCATAAGTTAACTCCCACCCACTTGAACCCAACGTCATTTCAGCGAATGAATGTAAGATTGGGCCTGCAGTTATTCAGTAACTCAGTAGCCAACGGCATAAAATTCTTCAGGGAAATTGAATCAACAGGATTCGAAGGCAGTGAATCAACGGAATCATTCACTAGATTTATGAACAACGTAGTGGACGCACTTTATTCTTCGTTTCCTAAGAATGCATTGTACAAAAACTCGGAGGCTCACAAAACATTACATGAGAAAGCATTCTCGCCGATAAAAATAACAGCTTTGCTTCCGAAAGAACTTTCCAGTCTCTAAGGGTAACCATTGAAAATATATTGGAGATATCTGAATATTTCTGGGAAAAAAGGTTTCAGCTATGTCTTGACTGCAAAATTTAATCACAACCCACTTGAACGTCATTTCCGTATCGTAAAGTCTCTGAGTTGCAATGATCACCTGTCAGTAGTAGATTTCTTGAGATTGCAAATGTTACAGTGCGTTTACATTCCTGTAAAACCAGCCCTATTTCCGGCGGAAACTGCGAACATAAATGTGAATTTTCATTGACGACATACATATGCCAAATGCGGACGTTAGCCAGACATTTGCAGCAAAAGAACAGAGTTATGGAAATGGAATACATTTAAAAAAAAAAAGGCTGTGTGCTCCACATAACTTCACAGAGGCTCGACCCAATCCACAACATATTCCGGAGAGTCTTTAAAGCACCACAGGAAAGGAAGGTTAAGTTTATCATCTCTCAGGTTACGTGGTGCATCAAGCAAGAAAAGCCGTAGAATGCCATAACTGTTTGTGCCTTCTAAGTGTAAATTCGTCTGACATCCCATTCTCTTTACTTACATCTATTACAGATTACGACTCTTCTACAGAAAACACACTGCTCACAAATCCTTCGAAAGGCATCTTCAATGTTCTTATGCAGGTGGAAGATACAGTCGCGGTGAAACTCCGTGAGGACAGTTCATGGGGAGACGTTTTTTATGATTGCCTCTATAGCTTGGACCACATAAGTGTTGAAATAGCTAACGTTGGATGCAGCGAAGATCATGTGAAAAACATAGTTTCCAAGCTGATTCTTCGTTATATGAAATGATGGTTTTTCACTGGCATTAAACAAATTCGGGAGGACTTTAAGCCTTCCTAAGCTTCCAAGACTGCCCGGAAACCATCCAAACCAGCTGGCAACTGATGTCTACTAAGTTAATTAAATCCATCTACTTTTCATATGATTACATAAATTTTATGAATGAGTAAGTTCCTGTGCAGCGTTTGGTGTAATTTGTATTTCGAGGGTCACAAGCGGAGCAACTGACATCTCGTGGCGGAACCTGTGAACTAGCGGAGACGGCACACTACTACTTCTACACTCTATGGCTACAGTATACCGCCAGTTCCAACAGGTGTACAAAAGGGCTATTAACAACACTGTGATGAATAGAACCCGAGCTTGCCGCCGTGAAAAATGGAACTGTCGTTCGCGGCTTTCTGGAACATATTCGTACCACCCACTGTTCTGCACGGACCGACTATGTAACTCACGTACCTCCCTGTGGCCGCACAAACTTTTCAGAACCTCGACGCGATGAATCTGTAACCACGGCAGGATGCAATTTCGAAACGACTGGAAAATGCCCGTACACAGATCGTGTCTCACCTTTGGAAAAGGCAAAAACACAGCGTACAGCTAGTGAAGGTGAAGCATGAAAAAGAAGAAACTCCCCAGTCGAGTTCGCCCGATACACTGGCACAGTGTTGCTTTATTGCAAATGTAAACAAGTTACGTCACTCGTCACCTCTTTGGTACTTGGCGTGCATTCGAGGAAGCGCTTTTCTACCGTGGTCCGTGAGGTCCACTAGATCTTTTCGACTCGCGCGACTTGGGTATGATCAACGGCCTCCCTTGTGAGCCTGATAAAGTATTGTTTCTTGGTTTACCTTCTTATATTGATCAATCAGCCGCCTGATGTCATGTGTCAACCTCTTCATCTCAGAGCAGATCTTGCACCTAGTCCTCAATTTTTAGCTGGATATATTCCAGTGTCTGCCTTCCCTGCAGCTTTTACCCTGTGCAGTTTCCACTAGTGTCACTGAAGCTATTGCTCCTTGATGTCGCAACAGAGGTCCTACTATCTACTTCCTCTTCCTAAAGAACTGTATTTCCTCTTAGAAGTCCACTTAATTTTTTATACTCTTCTATAGTAAATCTCAGACACTGAATGTATGATTCATCGGTTTTTACGCAGTCCATGACTCACCTTCCATTCGTGCTGTGTTTCTAACGAATATTCTTAGAAATTTCTTCCTCAGAACCCATGTCTAGTGCTGCTTCTGGCCAGGAGTGCCCTCTTTATCTGCTGCCGCTCTTCAAGCTCTCTTTGCCTCCTCAGACAGTGTTCTGCTTCCAACATATCAATTCCTTCACTTCACGTACTGCTACACACTATTACTTCACTCTCGTCTTTGGTTTACTCTCAGGCCTTATTCTGCACACATACTTCATTCCTGTCAACGAGTCTTGCAATAATTTTTCGCTTTCAAAGTTGAACGGTTAACACACGATTCCACCTAATACTGCGGTATCCAAATACTACTGCACTCAGAAAAAATCCAAGATCTCAACACTTGTGTCAGAATATTCATTGCAGCAGTGTTTCGTGAACTTCAAAATATGTCCTTAAAACAGTATTGGCAATTTGAAACTCTTGGGACATCAGTTCCAAGACAATGTCTATTTATGAACTCTGTACTGCCATAACAAATCGTTCTCCTAGTAGTTCTAGATCCGCCATCTAACCGACAAGGAAAGTAACCATGGAGTTAATGGAAAACTCCAAGAACACCTTGGCAATTGAAAGCAGCCGGCCGCCGTGGCCGAGCGGTTCTAGAAGCTTCAGTCCGGAACCACGCGGCTACTATGGTCGCAGGTTCGAATCCTGCCTCGGGCATGGATGTGTGTGATGTTCTTTGGTTACTTAGGTTTAAGTAGTTCTAAGTCTAGGGGACTGGTGACTTCAGATGTTAAGTTCCGTAGTGCTTAGAGTCATTTGAACCATTTTTTGAAAACAACGAGGCATAAAAAGTAAAATGCCATTTACAGCTCATGTTGTTATCTGCTAAAAATCTGATAATTCAAATGTCAAACATATATTAAAACATGAACAGTTGTAAATTGGCATAGGGTCAGAGAATGGCTCGTTGCCAGTGGTTGGTTGCAGTAAACACGGAGTGGTGAGGGGTCCCCACATAAATGACCCAGACTGGAAGGACAGTGCTCGCCACGCAGCCTACCTAGAAGTACCTCCTTGCGACGACAGGGACGAGAAGTAGTCTTTATACCGTTAGGAGATGTTTAATGTCCCGGAGTTCATTCCCGGACAGAGAAAACCAGTATTCACGTCAGAGTGATTGTGTTCCTACGTGCAACAACTTAGAAATCATCTGAAGAACCACAACAGCTAAAAGGCGTAGGTAGTTCACCCTTGGCAGCAGCATAGGCAGCTTCATTTTCAACACTCCAACGTGACCATGGTCCCACATGAGAATTACGTTGACTCTAATTAGCGAGCGATTGGAGGCAGTTTCGGATTCGCTGTATTAAGGGGTGGTATGTGTATAACTCGCAGAGGCTGTCGAGAGCACTAAGTTAATCGGAACATAATACACAAATCGTCGTATGTACTGAAAGGCCTAATTGAGGGCGGAGAGCTCTGCAATAAATAGGTTCTAACTTCTGTGCGAAGTTCGAGAAACTTACAGAGAGATGTCGAATCTAGAACGGTGTCCTTGGGAAGTCCAAGATGAAAGCGAACTTTTACGCGAAGACAAGGCGGTGAAGGGCTCTCACCCATTGGGAAAGTGGCAGGTAACATAGTGCTTCTGAAGCAGTATACGAAAACGATCTCTGGGAGGCAACGAAGAAGTTCCGCTTACTCATATTGGCTGTCAAGGGAGTCATTAAGAAAGGACGTATAGGATGGATGGTTGAGCATAGAGGACAGATGGCACGTGTAAATGTTAAGGATAACATCACACTGATATGACAGTGGTAGCTCTACAACGTCCGTATGCGGACTCTTAACTGGGCTAGTACAAAGCGCTCCAGTCGCCAAACACACGCCTCGATGGTGGATAGTGTTCACAAAGCGTAAACAAGACAATTTTACAGATGAGTAAACGAGACACCCGTAGCCCGTTTTAGATCTGACACAGGCATGGTATGAGTGGGAGAGGATTTTCCAATCAGCTCGCCACAGAGTACAGTTTAAAACACATAGGATGGAGAGATCATGTACAGCGCGCTTCGAGGTAGGATATAACGGGGGTACAACACGGTTCGCTATCGAGTGTGAGCTCCAAGAATTTTTTGGTTTCGACAAACTAAAGAGCAACAGGACCGAGATGTAAGGATGGAAGAAACTCCTTACGCCGCTAGGAGTTCAGTTTTTTCAGTGGAAAAGTGGAAGCCGTTGTCGATGCCCCACGAGCAAAGGCGGTCGAGATATCACTGAAATCGTAGCTTAAGTGAACGGACCCGTTAAGGGCTGCAGCAGATAGCCAAGTCATCGACAAAAGAGGGAAGGGATGCCTGGCAGGAGACAGTCCCTGATGGGGTTATTGCTATGACTAGTAAGGCTACACTCAGCACTTAGCTCTGAGGCACCCCGATCTCTTGAATAGAAGTGTTCGACAAAACGGAACCGACGTGTACCTTGAATCCTTCTAAAAGTAAAGACATCTACAGACTGGCATTTCCGTACAAAACTGTTCATAATATGGATTAACATGGTGGCGGGATGATCAACTGCAGAGTATTGCTTACGAAATCCTCATTGTACATTTGTCAGCAAATTCCGTGACTCGAGCCACCATACCAGACAACCACTGATCATGCGTTCCATCGCCTTTGAGACACTGCAGGTGAAGGAAATTAGGCGGTAGCTGAAGGGAAGACGTTTGTCGTTACCAGGCTTGGGTATAGGGATTACAGTGGCTAACGTGTGGGAAACGCTTCATTCGTCCTGATGCGACTACTTATATATGACTGCGAAAGTGCTGGCCATCAAGAGAGAAATGCTGCAACGTCTGAACGTATCACCCAATCCTGGAGCAGAGGATCGTGACAAGCTCCCTCACAGTTCTAGCTCCCTCATAATAAAATCATTATTGTAGCATTGGCGGTTCTGAGAGGAAAAAGGTATCTCGCGAGCCTCGTCCACTCGTTTCCAAAGTAGGAAAGGGAGTTGGCTACGGGCAGGGCTCGATATGTCTGAAGTATTGACCCAAGGAGCTGGAAATGTCGTTAGGGTCCACAGTGAATCGTTCGCTACTGTCAGGTCAGGAATTTGAAGATGTACCTTGTTTCCAGAAAGCTGAAGACGGAGTAAAACGGTTGAAAGAATTAGTAAGATAGAGTCAACTTTTTGCTTTCTCCAATAATGTGACGACACTTTGGCAACATTCTTAATGAATACAATTCTCCTTTGAGGGGTGGCGTTCAGTAACATGTAGATTACGTCTCTGCACATGAACTGTGTTTTGGCACTCCTCAGTCCACCAAGGGACTCGGACATGTCGCGGTAGGGGAAAGGTTTGGGAGATGCAACTTCCTGTGGCAATCGTAAAATGCCATAGGGTCGGAGAATGGCGCACTGCCAGTGGTTGGTTGCAGTAAGCACAGAATGGTGTGAGATCTCCATTTAAATGGCGGTGAATGGAAGGACAGTGCTCATTACGCAGCCTAGCTAGAAATATCTCTATGCGACGACAGGAAAGAGAAGAAGTCGTCCAAGCCATTGGGAGACATTTAATGTCCCGGAGTTTGTTCTAATATAGAGAAAACCAGCGTTCACGCCAGAGTGACACAGTGTTCCAGCGTGTGGCAACGCAGGGATTATCTGAGGGCAGTAGCATTGGCAGCTCCTTTCCCAACGCCCCAATGTGACCATGGTTACACATGAACATAACGTTGACTGCTGTCAGCGAGCGAGTGGAGCAGTCTTGGATTCATTGTACTAAGGGGCGGTAAATTTACACCTTGCACAGGCTCCGGAGGGAATTGGAACATAATACAGAAGGTTGCCTAGAACATCCAGTCAGCTTTAGAAAGCTGCCAGTTGGTCTCGCACACAGATGGAACATGACTTAGCAGACAACCTACACACAGGAGTATGTGTCTGAGAAGACATACCACTCTAGTAAGCTATGCATTACGGAACTAGAGCTCCAGGTGTGTGTGTGTGTGTGTGTGTGTGTGTGTGTGTGTGTGTGTGTGTGTGTGGCAGGTACTCAGGGAGTCCCAAATAGGACGGTAGGCACTGAAGTCGCCGACTTGCAAAAATGGTTGATGGAGGTGAATGTTAAGCTGCATTAGTCTGCCCTGATAAGATCAGATGACACGGTATGCGGTACAGGAAATGTATATCCAGGAATAGAAGGGGACAGCAACAGCTTTTAGCTGAGTGTTCAACGAAATGGTTTCGCTATGGATGTCATCCTGAATAAGCATCTTGACTCCCTTATGAGCTGGAATTCATTCTTCAGAAGGAATGTCGAAACTTACTGGAGTGAACTGTAAGAGGTTCAAAGCGACCTTGAGAGTATATTTTAGTTTCATGGAGGCTTAAAACAACTGGGCTTTGCAATCGCAATAGAACCTCAGTCTTTACTGTGAGATCTGATGCCCCCAAGCGTTCCCTTGGGAAACAGCCACATTAGGTGATGAGATTTTTTTCTCCTTTAAGTGGTAATTACTTTGGTGGCTGCCGAGTGCCAGATTTCAGCTGCATACTACTACGGAGTTGTGAGGCTTGAGGATCCTGTTTCATAATCTGTTCAGAGGCATCAGCAGCCTTACTGGATCGGTCAGGCGACTCCATGGTAGAGAATCAGTCGGCGATTTGCACCGATGAAATGGAAGTTTGCTGGAAAGAGGTGTTGGGCGGTGTCCCTATTGCACAGGATCTCTGATTTTGAGATGGGGAAGAACGTTCGTTTGTTCAACTTCTTAATACCTTTGCGTGTATCACAAATGGACCCAGATGTTGGTTGATTTGAGGTGTGCAATAAGTCATCTTGGCATTATTCCCTTTTAAATTTATTTTCTCCTGGTTGTGTCAAAGGTGACTTCACCAGCGTAGGCGAAGGTCTTTTTGTGTGGCTGGAGCTGAGAATGCGACCTTAGCATTAGGCTATTTCACAAGCGTAGCAATGAATTGGACTTCTCATGTCTTCGTGGCCATGACATTGCAGGAGTGGTACTGTAACTGCCCGACAGTTGTATGCAATACTTTTGGCAAAGTAACATTTTGTGAGCAACAGTGAGGGGTACTTTTCGATTCACAAAGACCACCTAAATAGCTTACTCATTGAGGTATACACAGCATTTGTGAGATGAAGCGGCATGATTACTAGTGCAGTTGATGCAGTTGGCGGCGGGGGGGGGGGGGGGGGGGGGGGGGGGAGGGGGAGGAGGAGGACGCTGACACTGATAGCAACGCATTGAGTTTGGTATGTAGGGTGTGACATTGATGACTTCATGGTCTGCTGTCAGCTTTGGCAGGAGCTTGACCCAATCAAAAGTTAAGAAAAGGCTGTGAGCGGGCACTATTTCTGCATCAACACTCTTTATAATCCGATGGACTGTGGTTACGCCCTGATCAGAAAGATAATGTTGTGATCTCTCAGTCATTTCATCAAACAGTCACATGAATTCAGTGTTTGATGAGCCTCTACAGGAACAGAGTATCTGTGGAGGATCGTGGGTTTAAGCAGTTTTTGGGCTTCAAAATCAGTGAATCTCTAGAAGAAAAAGTACATTGCTTATGCGAGTGCAGGACTTCAGTGGGCCTGCGATTGTGTACACCCCTTTATGAATGAGGAACGGGTTCACTGAAAAAATTTCTGACCACCTGTTGTGCACGACATTATAATGTAGAGGGGTGCAACTTAAATATTCGTCACCTCTTTGGCCTCATTCCAGTTCCTTTTACTAGATTGAGGTTGCGTTCGTGGAGTTGAGGTACTCGCCGCATGTGAATCCTCATGACTGCCAGCGTCTCTGATGGTGTACTCAACCAAGAGGGTCACCTTAGGTGACTTCACATCTCAAGTCACACCTCCCGAACTCCAGACAAAGGGACCAACTGGCAGTTGCGCTGGCCTTCGCAGGGAGGAAGAAACCTCAATCGCTGAAGCAGACGGACGGTAGGAGAAGTCAGAAAAAGGAAGGAGATAAATACGAAACTGAAATTCACTTAAGTCTTCCAGTACTTTCACGACAAGGTCCTGAAGAGAGGGGAGAAAGTACAGGAGGAGGATAGACATGCAGCATAGAAAGGGCAAGGGCCCCATGTGTGCCAAGGACGTACTCATAAAATTAAGAGTCCACTGGGAGTTTCTCTAAAGTCACATTGTGCTCCGATTATGAGGAACATTCCTCCACCCTCTAACAACTGATGATATAGGGTGGATCTAAGCTGCCAGGAAGTTGGTAATGCCTTCCAAGAAATCGAGCAGATGTTCGCTCTCGTGTCTGAGGTTCTTTCTGGCCCCCCACAAAGCACGAAAATTGTTCTCAGGATTTGAAGCTGGATTAAGTAACGTAACTACCTCTTTGGAAAAAAAAAATCCAAATTATGGTAAGGAGACTAATGGTTTTCGGGAGAAGTGTTGGTGACATTGTGTTGTTGTTGTAGTCGTCTTCAGTCCTGAGACTGGTTTGATGCAGCTCTCCATGCTACTCTATCCTGTGCAAGCTTCTTCATCTCCCAGTACTTACTGCAACCTACATCCTTCTGAATCTGCTTAGTGTATTCATCTCTTGGTCTCCCTCTACGATTTTTACCCTCCACGCTGCCCTCCAATGCTCAATTTTTGATCCCTTGATGCCTCAGAACATGTCCTACAAACCGGTCCCTTCTTCCAGTTAAGTTGTGCCACAAACTCCTCCCCAATTCTATTCAATACCTCCTCATTAGTTATGTGGTCTACCAATCCAATCTTCAGCATTCTTCTGTAGCACCTCATTTCGAAAGCTTCTATTCTCTTCTTGTCCAGACTATTTATCGTCCATGTTTCACTTCCATACATGGCTACACTCCATACAAATACTTTCAGAAATGACTTCCTGACACATCTATACTCGATGTTAAAAAATTTCTCTTCTTCAGAAACGCTTTCCTTGCCATTGCCAGTCTACATTTTATGTCCCCTCTAATTCGACCATCATCAGTTATGTTGCTCCCCAAATAGCAAAACTCCTTTAGTACTCTGTCTCATTTCCTAATCTAATTCCCTCAGACTCACCCGATTTAATTCGACTACATTCCATTACCCTCGTTTTGCTTCTGTTGATGTTCATCTTATATCCTCCTTTCAAGACACTGTCCATTCCGTTCAACAGCTCTTCCAAGTCCTTTGCTGTGTCTGACAGAATTACAATGTCATCGGCGAACCTCAACATTTTTATTTCTTCTCCATGCACTTTAATACCTACTCCGAATTTTTCTTTTCTTTCCTTTACTGCTTGCTCAATATACAGATTGAATAACATCGGGGACAGGCTACAACGCTGTCTCACTCCCTTCCCAACCACTGCTTCCCTTGCACGCCATCTGGTTTCTGTACAAATTGTAAATAGCATTTCGCTCCCTGTATTTTACCCCTGCCATCTTTATAATTTGAAAGAGAGTATTCCAGTCAACATTGTCAAAAGCTTTCTCTAAGTCTACAAATGCTAGAAATGTAGGTTTGCCTTTCCTTAATCTATTTTTCAAGATAAGTCGTAGGGTCAGTGTTCCAACATTTCTGCGGAATCCAAACTGATCTTTCCCGAGGTCAGCTTCTACCAGTTTTTCCATTCGTCTGTAAAAAACTCGCGTTAGTATTTTGCAGCTGTGGCTTATTAAACTGATAGTTCGGTAATTTTCACATCTGTTAACACCTGCTTTCTTTGTTATTAAAATTATCATATTCTTCCTGAAGTCTGAGGGTATTTCGCCTGTCTCATACATCGTGCTCACCAGATGGTAGAGTTTTGTCATGACTGGCTCTCCCGAGGCCATCAGTAGTTCTAATGGAATGTTGTCTACTCCCGGGGCCTTGTTTCGACTCAGGTCTTTCAGTGCTCTGTCAAACTCTTCACGCAATATCGTATCTCCCATTTTCTCGATCTACATCCTCTTCCATTTCCATAATATTGTCCTGAAGTACATCGCCCTTGTATAGACACTATATACTCCTTCCACCTTTCTGCTTTCCCTTCTTTGCTTAGAACTGGGTTTCCGTCTAAGCTCTTGATATTCATGCAAGTGTTTCTCTTTTCTCCAAAGGTCTCTTTAATTTTACTGTAGGCAGTATCTATCTTACCCCTAGTGAGATAAGCCTCTACATCCTTACATTTGTCCTCTAGCCATGCCTGCTTAGCCATTTTGCACTTCCTGTCGATCTCAGTTTTGAGACGTTTGTATTCCTTATTGCCTGCTTCATTTACTGCATTTTTATATTTTCTCCTTTCGTCAAATAAATTCAAAATTTCTTCTGTGCAGGAGGATTTCTACTAGCCCTCGTCTTTTTACTTACTTGATCCTCGGCTATCTTCACTACTTCATCCCTCAGAGCTACCCATTCTTCTTCTACTGTATTTCTTTCCCCCGTTCCTGTCAATTGTTCCCTTATGCTCACCCTGAAACTCTGTACAACCTTTGGTTCTTTCAGTTTATCCAGGTCCCATCTCCTTAAGTTCTCACCTTTTTGCAGTTTCTTTAGTTTTAATCTACAGGTCATAACCAATAGATTGTGGTCAGAGTCCACATCTGCCCTGGAAATGTCTTACAATTTAAAACTGGTTCCTAAATCTCTATAATCTATCTGATACCTTTTAGTATCTCCAGGGTTCTTCCATGTATACAACCTTCTTTTACGATTCTAAACCAAGTGTTAGCTTTCATTAAGTTATGGTCTGTGCAAAATTCTACCAGACGGCTTCCTCTTTCATTTCTCTCCCCGATCCATATTCACCCACTATGTTACCTTCTCTCCCTTTATTTAATCTCGAATTCCAGTCACCCATGACTATTAAATTTTCGTCTCCCTTCATTACCTGACATTACACATATCAAAAAATTTTGCGTCACCTCGGTTCCGATAGTTCCGGAAATTGCACAAAAAACTGGAACAGAGATCAACATGATCATTTCCGCCCTTCTTATTGCTCATGTAAACCACAAATTGTATTTTGTACCACCATACGGCGACACCCTCAGAGGTGGTGGTCCTGATTTCTGTACCTCTAATACCCAGTAGCACGTCCTCTTGCATTGATGCATGCCTGTAGTTGCCGTGGTACACTATCCGCCCAAGTTCCCCTTTTGGTCCAGATTGTCCCACTCCTCAACGGTGATTCGGCGTGATCGCTCGGAGTGGTTGGTGGTTCACGTCGCCCATACACAGCCCTTTTCAATCTGTCCCAGGCAGTTCGATAGAGTTCATGTCTGGACAACATGCTGACCAGCTAGCTGGCGCGATAGTCGAGGGATGTCGTTATCCTGAAGGAAGCCATTCAGAAGATGTGCACGATGGGGCCGCGAATTGGTCGTCCATGAAGACGAATGCCTCGCCAATATGCTGCCCGATATGGTTGCACTATCGGTCGGAGTATGGCATTCACGAATCTTACATCCGTTACGGCACCTCCATTACCACCAGCGACGTACGTCGGCCCCACATAACGCCGCCCAAGACAGCAGGGAACCTCCACCTTGCTGCAGTCGCTGGACAGTGTCTAAGGCGTTCAGCCTCACAGGGTTGGCGATGATTGTCTGGTTGAAGGCATATGCGATACTCGTCTGTGAAGAGAGATGTGATGCTAATCCTAAATGGTCCAATTCGGCATGTTGTTGGGCCATCTATACCACGTTGCATGGTGTTGTGGTTGTAAAGATGGACCTCGCCATAGGATGGGGGGCAGTGGGAGTTGCGCATCATGCAGCCTATTGCGCACAGATTGAGTCTTAACACGAAGTCCAGTGGCTGCGCGAAAGGCATCATTCAACATGGTGGCTTTGGTGTCACCGTTCCTCCGAGCCATAATCCGTAGGTAGCGGTCATCCACGGCAGTAGTAACCCTTGGGCGGCCTGAGCGAGCCATGTCCATCGACAGTTTCTCTCTCTCTCTGTATCTCTCTCTCTCTCTCTCTCTCTCTCTCTCTCTCTCTCTCTCTGCATCTCTCTCTCTCTCTCTCTCTCTCTCTCTCTCTGCTCATCTCTCTCTCTCTCTCTCTCTCTCTCTCTGCATCTCTCTCTCTTCTCTCTCTCTCTCTCTGCATCTCTCTCTCTCTCTCTCTCTGCATCTCTCTCTCTCTCTCTCTCTCTCTCTCTGCATCTCTCTCTCTCTCTCCTCTCTCTCTGCATCTCTCTCTCTCTCTCTCTGTATCT